>NC_057794.1:83493298-83776291 GCF_018294505.1 Triticum aestivum | reverse complement strand
AAATAAAGATGACCCTCGGGCTCCGGAAACCCAAGGGAAAAAAGGCTGGGTTGTTGAAAGTGCGTTATATCAAGTAGAGGGGGTGAATAGGCGATTTTTATGAAAGTCTTCAAAACATGGGAGTTATGAAGACAAACAATAGAAATAAACCTAATACCCTGCAGCGGAAGGTAGACTACACTAGGCAAGCCATAGTCAAGTATTCAATAGAGTGAAAGCACAATGACTAATACCAGCAATGTAGTAAGGATCAAGTAGGAAGATATTGTGAAGCCAGACAAAACACGCAGTCACTCAGTGAAGACAAAAGATAGTGCAAACATACAATGACTTCACAAGGAGTAACAGTAAGTAAAGGGAAGGGAAGATGAAACTAGTGACTCGTTGAAGACAATGATTTGTTGGACCAGTTCCAGTTGTTGTGACAACTGTACGTCTGGTTGGGGCGGCTAGGTATTTAAACCTTAGGACACACAGTCCTGGACACCCAGTCCTGAACACGCAGCTCAGGACACCCAGTCCTCACCGTATTCCCCTTGAGCTAAGGTCACACAGACCTCGCCCAATCACTCTGGTAAGTCTTCAAGGTAGACTCCCAAACCTTCACAGACTTCGTTCACCGGCAATCCACAATGTCTCTTGGATGCTCAGAACGCGACGCCTAACCGGCTGGAGGATGCACAGTCCTCAAGTGTAATAAGTCTTAAGACCACACAGACAAGAAGACTTAAGTGATGCCCAATTCTCTTTGGCTCTGGGTGATTAGGGCTTTATCCTCGTAAGGAATTCTCTCTCAAAGGCTTCGAGGTGGGTTGCTCTCAAACGACAAAAGCCGTACTCTCAATCTGAGCAGCCAACCGTTTATGGTTGTAGGGGGTGGGCTATTTATAGCCACTTGGCAACCCGACCTGATTTGTCCAAAATGACCCTGGTTCACTAAGGAACTGACACGTGTTCCAATGGTCAGATTTTAAACTCACACGGCAACTTTACTTGGGCTGCAAGCAAAGCTGACTTGTTCGACTGTGGACAAGATTCGCTCTCATAGTCTTCACTCGAAGACATAGGTTTTGGTTAGGCATCACTTCAGTCATTCTGACTGGTTCTCTTGGACCCCACTTAACAGTACAGTGGTTCCTATGACTCAACACAAAAAAAAGAACTACGACAGATCTAAGTCTTCGAGCTCCATAGGCTTCATGTGGTGTCTTCTCTTGTCATAGTCTTCAATGTGAATATCTTCATATACCACCTTTGACTTTAATGTCTTCATACATTTTTAGGGGTCATCTCTGGTAGGAAAACCGAATCAATGAGGGACTTCTACCCGTGTTATCCTGCAATTCTCATAAACACATTAGTCCCTCAACTAGGTTTGTCGTCAATACTCCAAAACCAACTAGGGGTGGCACTAGATGCACTTACAATCTCCCCCTTTTTGGTGATTGATGACAAACTAGTTGAAGTTTTCAACGGGGAATATAATCTGTGAAATTGTAAAGGATAAGGAATTGTCTTCATAAGTTGCAAGGGCTCCCTATGAAGATGTGCATATAAGTAATTTGCTTTTGGAATGAAAATGCACATGGCAGGTTGTACTTGTGGAGATCCACTTCAACTTATGATGACAATCCACTATGCATGTGAAAGTATATGAAGATAATGACAATGCATAATGGAAAATGGACGTCTGCAGAATGATCTAAGTGCGGAATTTATCGTCGCACATGCGGAATTTATCATCGCAAAACAAAGTGGCAGATAAGTAGCAGACGACCATCGAGTTTAAGTGTTACAACTCAAAGAACCAAATGTACCAAAACGAGAGTTGTAAGCACGAAGCAAAATATAAAGCACCCGCCCATATGGACCCGCTTGAAGACTATCAACCTCATATGCTTCTCCCCCTTTTGTCAGTAAGGACCAAAAAGGTTTGAAGACATAGAGCATCTACTCATTCCCATGCGGAGTAGGTGAAGTAGCAGGGTCGTTGGTGGTGTTTGGCGGTGCTGAAGAGCTTGGAGCAGAGTTGACGCGTGCTGAAGAAGGTGGTGGTGAAGTAGCATCATCTTCATCCTCGATAACTCTGACAGTCACTATTGCAACAGATGAAGAGAACTCAGAGTCTTCAAGGGATGGAGTTCCTGGCAGCACAGCTCTTCGAGGAGGTGTGGAGTCAAACTTGAATCGCTCAGTGAAGCCATCCTCTTGGAGATCATCTTCAGAACACATCATCGTTACCCCTTTCCATGTGCGGTAACAGGTTTCATGGGCAACGAAAGCATTCTTGGTGGCAAGATTGCGAATGCGATTAACATACACCAAGAGGCTTTTCATCTGACGCTTCAGCCAGTCATGATGCCTATCCTGTTTTTGATGAAGAGACACAAGAAGTTCTCGGTCGTTGAGAACACGAGTACGCTTCTTGGGTCTTGGAGCAGTTGTACTATCAGTGGCTTCAGTAGACGCAGGGTGTGGTGCACGTGTAGTGCCAGCCAAAGGATACACCCGAGTGACTGCTTCAACTCCTTCAATGTTCTGTGAGAAACTCTGATGCTCTGCATTCTGAAGACTTAGAGGTTCCTTTGCAGGCTCAGGATAGATGGCTTCAGTAGAGATATCCACATCAGGCAGAAAAATCCTATGATTGCGAGCAGATGGCTGATATGAGATATCAGAGTGAAGTTTAATTAGCCACATTACCCATGGGGCATAGAACTTCAAGCCAAACAGATCAGAGCCTGATGCAGCAAGTTGGCGGATGAATAAGTCCTGTGCATTGAAGCATTTTCCATGAAGAATATAGAAGACCAAAGTCTACATTGCACCCTCAAGCTTGGCATTTGGAGAGTGCCCTTTGATGGGCCAGAGAGTTCGCCTGATTATGTGATAGATGGTTCTTGGCAGATACTCAAGGTATTCAATGAAGAACTTTGTTGGATAAGCAGCATCTTGGGGCAATGGCTTCATCATGCTGAGCATCTGACTCATATCAGGTTCCGGCCTCTTAAAGATGCTCTCAATAGCTTCACTATGCAGCTGACAGCCATGCTCGTAGAGATCGCCAGGAGTGGGCAAACCAGTGAGCTCAATGATGTCAAATGCATTGGCTTCGTGATGAACGTTTCCGGTCATCCACTCGAGGACCCAAGTCTTCGGATCTCTGCTGTACCCACGGATGTGAAGTGTGGCATAGAATTGGAGCAGCAGCTCTTCATTCCAATGCTCTTGGTCAGTAACGAACGGCAGCAGTCCAACTTCCTTGAAGCAATCCAAAGCTTCTTCTAGACAGGGCAGACTAGCTATGGCTTCAATGTCAAGGCGCTTGTGTGGGAAGATGCGACCTTGGTTGTAAAGAATGCATGAGTAATAGCTTCGTTGAGGATAGCTCCAGAACCGATCAGATGATATCCTTTCCCTTGAGTAGGGGTTCCTGGAGCTATCGAAGAATGTGTTGTCTGCCGTAAAGCCATTGATATTAAAGGAGCCAGGTGCTGATGCAGGACCTGGGAACCTTGGCAATCTTGGGATTGGCTTCTATACTTGAGGCCTGCGCTCAACATGATAGTTGAACTGGGGACCGGCAGCAGACTCAAGAACAGAACTGACGGGATCAGTGGCTTCGCTGCCTTCTTCTTCCGTTGGGGAGGGCTCCACATTAGCTTCATTGGTGGTTGTGGCAGCCTCAAGATGTTCATCCTGCACTTGACGAGATGGAGGGTCGGTTACAAGCACATTCTCCTTGAGAACTGCTTCTTGGTGGGACAGGGGAGTGGGAACTTGTGGGACTTCTTCTTCCGCGGCTGATGCAGCCAGATTGTCTTCAGCAGAGACTTGAGGCCTTGGACCTTTGCGAAGCCTGCGCAACGCGGGCGACGCCTGTGGAGTTGGAGTGGGCTGGGCCTCATAGTCTTCTTCCTCTTGTGGGCGATCTGCCCATGAAGCATCCTGTGCAATTGGCGTCAGTGGACAACCAATGCTGATGAGTTCGCTGTTTTCAAGCTGAGGAAGGACTGCACCATCTTCTACATTGTCATGTTGACCAATGTCTTCAGTAGCGATGGGATCAGCCGCTGGAAAGTCTTCAGCTTCATGAGCCTCTGTGGAAGCAGGCTCATTGATAGTCAGTTGGCGTTAAGCTTCAGGATAGACCATAGAAATGGGTTCAACTATCAAGGGCTCTGTGGGAGCAGCCCGATCTTTCTTGGTCTTCCTCTTCTTCTTGGAGGGGGCAGTTGGAGAGGCTTCAGAATGTTTCCTCTTCCTGGCTTCAGCCTCAGCAGTCCTTGTCTTCTTGAGCTCTGAAGCGGTTGACCGGCTTTTTGGCTTCGAGCCAGTCAGTCCAGTTGGGAAGACAATCAGAACTGCTTCCTGCCTTGGTGCGTCAGGTTCAGCCGTATCAGGCTTCTTCTTCTTCTTTGCGGCCATCCTGGGGTCGATGTCAGGACGCCCAAGGGCCTTACGCTTCTTAGCCTCATTGTAGGCTTGCACACATCTGTCAGCCAGAGTCTTCATGCGCTCACGCAAGCCCTGAGCTTCTGCAGTTTCTTTACAAAGGCTTCCTTGAGCTCGTGCATCATACTCTTGAAGTTCTTCACTTCCTGCACGCTGAGCTTGGCCATATGCTTCTTGAACTGAGCCTTTTCATAGTCAATCTTTTGCTTCAGTTCAACAATGCGCTGGGCAATAGCGAGTTCTGAAGCAATGGCGCCTTGGAAGGCGACTCTGAGGCCAATTGGTAGTTGCAGATCTTCAAAGCTGATGTTTGGCGTGTCAAACCACTCGTCAATGAAGTTGTGGATGATGGTCACATCAAAGAGAGGCAGATCATTAAAGATTTCTGCTTCTTCTTTGCTCTTGATGAGTTGCTCAAGAGCGTCATCTGCTAGATCTTCATCACTTGACAGATCAATGTCGTCATTGCGCAGAATGGCAGTAGCAGTTAGCTCTTGTCCGGTGTGAGGCAGAGGCATCTTGACCTTCTGGGGCTTGGAGATGCGAGATAAGTCTTTGGACTGCACACTGTCTTCAGGAGGTGCAGTTGCCAGTGGCTTCGCCCGTGAGATTTTTGGTGAAGGGGCAGGCTTTGAAGCTTTAGGCTTCTTCAGCTTCTTTGTCTTTGGCGCTTCATCTGATTCAGCGTCTGCTGCAGGCTTATTCACTGCAGTCCCTTGAACTAAGATGCGGGTGATGAGGCCTTCAAGGTTGTAGAAAGGACCGATGACATTGGGTTCTGCATATCGTGTGCCATCTGCCCTTGGTGCTGAGGGACCAGGGTTGAAGTCTACCCCCCAAAGTCTTCTTGTTCTGCTTCGCTGAGTTCTGGGCAAACTGGAAGTTGCGCTTGAACAGATTGTCGTCACGACACCATAGTAGTGACGATGGGTGTGCATCAGCAGGCTGTGGCCCACGGACCATGCAGGGATAGAAGCCTTGTGCAATGGCTTCATCTCTGGACCTGGGTAGAAGATTCTTGTATAGGATGTCTCCCCACGGTCTCTTGATGGCATTTTTCTCAGCATATTCCTGGGTTACAAATCGGTATTTGAACCATTGTTCTGCCCAATATCTTCGAATCCATTGGATTCGGGTCTTGCGCTGATTGTAATCCTCTTTAGGATCTGTCTTGTACAGTTCGGAGAGTTCATCTGGCAGATCTCTGGATGTTTCTCCACGACGCTTTCTGCCACCCTTCCTTGCTACTTTCTCTGAAGCCATAAACTTTAACTTGAAAGGCTTCAACACGTTCAAAGGCTTCAAAGGGTTTTGCTTGCTGGACCAACAGGAACTGGCATCGGGAGAATTAATGTGATGCTGTAAGAATTCTGCAAATGAATGCAGACTATGAGAACCAAAGGATTCTCCCACGGACATGTACCTGTGACAGCATTAAGGTGCGAGGGAAGGGGAAGAGGTCATATGCATTCTCAGAAGATTTTGAAGATAAATCAGTTTAGAAGACATTGACCTCATCGTGCGAAGACATTCACTCATAGATAAGGAGTTGGTTCCAGATTCGTACGAATCCACAGATCAGTACAAGTGAGGAATCTAACTACTTTGTGAAGCATAAGTGAATATACTAGGCATGTTATGAGATGCAGTATGAGAGAGATCTAACATGTGTGAATAGAAACTGCTTGTGGTAGAAAGTGACAAATCCATACGATCAGCGGTGCTGTAAAAAGGGAGTTTTATTTACCACACTAAGAACTGCTAGACGGAGTGGAAGATGAGGCCGAGCAGTTCGATCTTCCGTGCCCTAACTTGGCGACGGAGGACACCTACAGCGACGGCGGAGAGGACAATGTCCGCGGTCGGCGTGAAGACGGCGTCGGAGAGGTTGCGGCAGCGAAGCGCTTCGTCGCTGGTGTCGTCGAGGGCTAGCGGTGGCGCTAGGGTTTGTGCGAGAGTGGAAGAAGAGATAATGACCGCTGTGAAGTGTGTATTTATAGGTACATGGGCGGCACTGCGCTATTACACAGGTGCCCCTGGCGATTCGCATCTGAGGAACATGTGGCCATTATGCGGAATTTTGGGGTTTGTTCCACGTCCCACACACGCCTGGATTGTCGGGTGGTCGTTCCTACTTCTCCGGGTTTCATGTGGAGGAATGAGCATTGAAAACAGACTTAATGGTTGTCTCTGTATCTTCTGCTGACAAGGATGCAGAGAAGACATTCGACAGTTTCAATAGAATGCATATGATTTGGAGAGATAGAATTTGAGATGGAAAGCATAGAGAGGTTAGGGTCCGATCACATTCACTTAGTTCAAAAGATTTAACAAGAAGACATAGCTATAAGTGAATGCTGTAGAGGACAGAACACTAGTATATATATATATATATATCTATTTAATCAACATAGTGAAGATAATCATGAAGATATGTTGAGATTGAAGCCAAACCAAATGTGAAGACATAGCAAATGTAACGCCATGAGTGAAACACTTCAAACAGAACATTTTGTGGTGGCGTTACCCACCGTATAGGAAGTATTAGACCCAGACACGGCGCACAATTGTCGTGGCGCTCCGAAGTCAAATTCCACATTAATGTATTCACACTTAGAATGTATGTCTTCATTGATTGAAGATATGCTTTACTTCGTGTGTTGCACATCTAAGTCTTCAATATGCATAAGGGTTAGGATGTGTGCCTGATCACAGGACATTTGAGGATTCCAGGATATTTAGCTCACACCGTAACTTGCAAAATCTCTTCTCATCCAAGGGCTTGGTGAAGATATCTGCCAATTGCTCTTCAGTGTTGACATGTATGATATCAATATCTTCCTTCACAACATGATCTTTGAGAAAGTGATGACAAATTTCAATGTGCTTTGTCTTCGAGTGCTGAACTGGGTTGTTGGCTATCTTGATGGCGCTTTCGTTGTGGCAGTAAAGTGGCACTTGCTTCAGATGAATGCCATAGTCCTTGAGTGTTTGCTTCATCCACAGAAGCTGAGTGCAGCAAGATCCAGCAGCAATGTATTCAGATTCAGCAGTGGAGAGAGATACACAGTTCTGCTTCTTTGAAGACCAACATACAAGTGATTGTCCCAGAAAGTGACATGTGCCTAATGTAGACTTGTGATCAACTTTGTCACCAGCATAATCAGCATCCGAAAATCCAACCAGATCAAGCTCTGAGCCCTTTGGATACCATAATCCTAGAGTTGGGGTGTGAGCCAAATATCGAAGAATTCGCTTCACAGCTAAGTGATGCGACTCCTTTGGTGCCGCTTGAAATCGAGCACACATGCAAACACTAAGCATAATATCTGGCCTAGATGCACATAGATAAAGTAAAGAACCAATCATGGAGCGGTATACCTTTTGATCGAACTCTTTACCATTGTCGTCGGGACCCAGATGATGTTTGGCTGGCATTGGTGTTGTGAAGCCTTTGCAGTCTTGCATACCGAACTTCTTGAGGCAATCTTTGAGGTACTTCTCTTGAGATATGAAGATGCCGTTGCGTTGTTGTCGTATTTGAAGACCGAGGAAGAACTTCAGCTCTCCCATCATGGACATCTGATATTGCTCTTGCGTCATATATCCAAACTCTTCACTGTACTTCTGATTGGTGCAGCCGAAGATAATGCCATCCACATATATTTGGCACACAAACAGTTCACCATCATATGTCTTCGTGAAGAGAGTGGGGTCTAGGGAACCAGGTATGAAGCCTTTGCTCTTCAGGAAGTATTTGAGTGTGTCATACCAGGCCCGAGGGGCTTGTTTGAGGCGACACAGTGCCTTGTTGAACTTGTATACCATGTCAGGATGTTTTGGATCTTCAAAGCCAGGCGGTTGTGCAACATACACTTCTTCTTCAATCTTGCCATTGAGAAAAGCACTCTTCACATCCATTTGATATAGAATTATGTTATGATGATTTGCATAGGCCAGCAGTATGCGTATGGCTTCAAGTCTAGCCATAGGAGCAAATGTTTCATCGAAGTCAATGCCTTCCACTTGAGTATATCCTTGAGCAACGAGACGAGCTTTGTTTCTGACAACTTGACCATGCTCATCTTGCTTGTTGCGGCATATCCATTTGGTTCCTATTATTTTGTGCTTCCGTGGATCAGGATGCTTAACTAGTTCCCATACATTATTTAGCTCAAACTGTTGAAGCTCTTCTTGCATAGCTTGAACCCATTCAGGTTCCATGAAGGCTTCTTCAACTTTCTTGGGTTCTGTTATTGAGACGAATGCAAAGTGCCCACAGAAATTTGCTAGCTAAGTTGCCCTTAAACGAGTGAGTGGACCGGGTGCATTGATGCTATCAATTATTCTTTCAATCTGCACTTCATTGGCAACGCGAGGATGTACAGGGCGAAGATTTTGCTCTTGCTGATCATTGTCGTTGTTAGAAGGAATTCTTCAGGCTGAGCATTGTCTTCATGTTGATCAGGTGCTGAGATGATAAGTTCTTCTTTAGGATGAGCTTCAGAAGGTATAATTTCTCCAGTTCCCATTAGCTTGATTGATTCACTGGATGGAACTTCATCTAGCACATTTGGCAGTTGCTCTCTTTGTGAACCGTTGGTCTCATCGAACCGCACATCCACTGTTTCAACCACTTTGTAATGAAAGAGATTGAAGACTCTGTAGGAGTGCGAATCCTTTCCATATCCAAGCATAAAACCCTCATGTGCTTTTGGTGCAAACTTTGAGGTGTGATGTGGGTCCTTGATCCAGCACTTGGCTCCAAATACTCTGAAGTAACTGACATTTGGCTTCTTGCCAGTAAGAAGCTCATAAGATGTCTTGTTCAGAAGCTTGTGAAGATAAAGACGATTGATTGTATGTCATGCAGTATCAATGGCTTCAGGCCAAAATTTTCTTGGAGTCTTGTATTCATCTAGCATCATTCTGGCCATCTCAATGAGTGTTCTGTTCTTGCGTTCGACGATGCCATTCTGATGTGGTGTGTACGGGGCTGAGAATTCATGTGTGATGCCCAAGGTATCAAGATATGTATCAAGGCCAGTGTTCTTGAATTCAGTGCCATTGTCACTTCTGATGTGCTTTATCTTGGCTCCATAATTGTTCATAGCTCAATTGGCGAAGCGTCTGAAGACATCCTGCACTTCAGTCTTGTAAAGGATTATGTGCACCCAAGTATATCTAGAATAATCATCAACAATAACGAAGCCATAGATGCAAGCAGTAGTAGTAAGAGTTGAGTAATGAGTGGGACTGAAAAGATCCATGTGAAGCAGTTCGAAGGGTCGAGTAGTGGTCATGATTGTCTTCGAGGGATGTTTGGCCCTCGACATCTTCCCTGCTTCACAGGCACCGCATAAGTGATCTTTCTTGAACTTGACGCCCTCGATGCCTATGACATGCTTCTTCTTTGCCAGGGTGTGGAGGTTCCTCATGCCATCATGCCCAAGCCTCCGATGCCAGAGCCAGCATTCTGAAGCTTTTGCTAGAAGACATACGGGAAGCTATGGTCCTGCTGAGAAATCTACTCCGTACAGATCATCTTTTTGATACCCTTCAAACACTAGAGACTTGTCAGATTCCATTAGTACAAGGCAACGATATTTTCCAAATATTACAATCATGTTCAAATCGCAAAGCATTGAGACAGACATTAAGTTGAAGCCAAGGGATTCAACAAGCATGACTTTATCCATGTGTTGATCCCTTGAGATTGCAACTCTACCTAGACCCAATACCTTACTTTTACTAGTGTCAGCAAATGTGATGTGGCTCTTGTCAGATGGACGTAAGGTTGAGTCCATAAGAAGACTTCTTTTGCCAATCATGTGATTTGTACACCCACTATCAATAATCCATTCTGAAGACGCTGGTGTCGTACCCTACAGTGCAGTTAGGGGGATAGGCTTCACCAAGAGCATTGTGAAGCAAAAACATTTGACGAATCAATGGGTTATGAAAGCTTAGATCCAGATTAGGACTAATAGGGAGAGTAGCAAGTGATTCAGGAATGAAGTACATAGTAAGACCATTTGGGCATTTGATCTTGCACCCTACAAGATGTTTAAGGTCCCCAGCAATGGCGTCAGACGATTTTGGTTTTCTGCTGGAGACCTTTCCCTACAAAAGAGAGTTAAGCCTTGTTAGCCACCCACATCTTCAAGGGTGGATGAGAAGCAATAAGTCTAAGTGCAGCATCTGAGAATTTTGGCTTTGGAGCCCTAGCAAACAGTCTTGCAGGCGGACAATAGTACTCATAAGAATAAGCTGAATAGTTCTTGGTCTTATGAACATGGCAGTTTGATGAACCGCTCTCATATTGATATGCCTGAGTATGGTTTCCCTGCAAAACATTTGCGTTAGTGCGACTCAGGTGAGTCCTCTGTCTGTATGAAGCCTTTGGACCGTATGAAGCCTTTGGTCTGAGGTTTGTCTTCTTCACATGAGGTGTCATGATGACATTCATAGGAAGATTCTCCAGACACCTTTTCGGAACCCAGATCTTCTTCATAGGCGGTCCATTCCTGCAGTTAGTACCAATGTACTTGGCAAACACTTCACCATTCTGATTCTTAAACAGTATATAGTTTGCATCAAAGGATTCATCAATGATAATGGGGTTAGCACAAGTGCAGCCAGATAGATTGGATGGGTCTGCTAAAGGTTCCTTTGCAGCAACCCACATGGTTTTGGGATACTGCTCAGGTTTCTAGTAAGATCCATCAGCATTCGTTTTCCTTACGAACCCAACACCCTCTTTCCTCGGGTTTCGAACCCAACATAGTGTCTGATGCCCTTTAAGACTTTTGTACATCCCTGTTTCAAGCAATGTCTTCAACCTAGCATTCTCATCAGCAATAGCAGTGGTATCCTCAGCAGAGGCGTTAGTTACCACATCAACAGTTGAAGATATTGCAATAGTAGTAGCAGTAGAACATTCAGCAATAGAAGTAGCATTATCACACTCATTGCATTTAAGACATGGTGATTCAAATCCTTCCTGAGCAGGACTGATCTGTTTGGCGCGAAGTGACTCGTTTTCCTTTTGAAGATCTTCATGAACCGCTCTCAATTTCTCAAGATCTTGCTTCCTTTGAAGATAATCATAGGAAAGCTTTTCATGAGTTGTTGAGAGATTTTCATGACGACTTTCAAGTTCCTGATACTTAACGTGAAGATTTTTTATGTCTTCAATTAAGGATTCAGATCGAGTCATTTCAGCACCTAACAAATCATCGCTTCTGTCTAATAGTTTTTGAATATGTTCCATAGCTTTTTGTTGTTCAGTTGCAATTTTAGCAAGTGTTTTGTATCTGGGTTTTGAATCACAATAAGAGTCATCGTCACTAGATGTTTGATAGTGAGTAGTGTGTGTGTTTTCCTTGGCACCGCGTGCCATGAAGCAGTAGGTAGAAGCGAAGTAGTCCTTGTCATTTGCATTGGTGTCGGTGACGAGGTCATTGTCTTCAGTATTGAATATGGACTTGGCAACGTATGCTGTAGCCAGACTTGCGACGCCTGAATCAGACTCCTCCTCAGACTCCACCTCCGCCTCCTTAGAAGCGGACTCCTCCTCTGAATCCATTTCCTTGCCAACAAACGCACGTGCCTTGCCAGATGAGCTCTTCTTGTGTAATGAAGACTTTGAGGAAGACTTGGAAGAAGACTTTGAGTATTTCTTCTTCTTCTTGTCGTCAGAGTCATATTCCTTGCTCTTCTTCTTCTTTTTGTTCTCATTATCCCACTGTGGACACTCAAAGATGAAGTGGCCAAGTTTCTTGCACTTGTGACATGTTTTCTTCTTGTAGTCATGAGCAGAAGCTTCATCATTCCTTGAGCTTGATCGGGAAGACTTTCTGAAACCTTTCTTCTTGGTGAATTTTTGGAACTTCTTCACAAGCATAGCAAGTTCCCTTCCAATGTCTTCGGGATCATCAGAACTGCTGTCAGATTCTTCTTCAGATGAGGAGACAACTTTTGCCTTCAAGGTACGAGTTCTCCCATAGTTTGGACCGTAGATATCTCTTTTCTCAGAAAGCTGAAACTCATGTGTGTTGAGCCTCTCAAGTATGTCAGATGGATCGAGTGTCTTGAAATCAGGACGTTCTTGAATCATCAGGGCTAGGATGTCAAACAAACTATCAAGTGATCTCAGTAGTGTCTTGACGACTTCATGTTTGGTGATCTCAGTAGCGCCGAGGGCTTGAAGCTCATTTGTGATGTCAGTGAGTCGGTCAAATGTGTGCTGGACATTCTCATTGTCATTTCGCTTGAAGCGGTTGAAGAGGTTGCGAAGGACACTGATTCTCTGATCTCTCTGGGTTGAGATGCCTTCATTGACCTTGGAGAGCCAGTCCCAGACCAGCTTAGAAGTCTTCAAAGCACTCACACGGCCATACTGTCCTTTGGTCAGGTGACCACAGATTATATTCTTGGAAGTAGAGTCCAGTTGAACAAATTTCTTGACATCAGCAGCAGTGACACCTTCTCCAGCCTTGGGAACTCCGTTTTCGACGACATACCATAGGTCAACATCAATGGCTTCAAGATGCATGCGCATATTATTCTTCCAGTAGGGATATTCAGTTCCATCGAAGACGGGGCACGCAGCGGAGACTTTAATTATCCCTGCAGTCGACATAGCTAAAAGTCCAGGTGGTTAAACTGAATCACACAGAACAAGGGAGCACCTTGCTCCGATACCAATTGAAAGTGCGTTATATCGACTAGAGGGGGGGGGGTGAATAGGCAATTTTTATGGAAGTCTTCAAAACGTGGGAGTTATGAAGACAAACGATAGAAATAAACCTAATACCCTGCAGCGGAAGGTAGACTACACTAGGCAAGCCATAGTCAAGTATTCAATAGAGTGAAAGCACAATGACTAATAGCAGCAATGTAGTAAGGATTAGGTAGGAAGATATTGTGAAGCCAGACAGAACACGCAGTCACTCAGTGAAGACAAAAGATAGTGCAAACATACAATGACTTCACAAGCAGTAACAGTAAGTAAAGGGAAGGGAAGATGAAACCAGTGACTCGTTGAAGACAATGATTTGTTGGACCAGTTCCAGTTGCTGTGACAACTGTACGTCTGGTTGGGGCAGCTAGGTATTTAAACCTTAGGACACACAGTCCCGGACACCCAGTCCTGAACACGCAGCTCAGGACACCCAGTCCTCACCGTATTCCCCTTGAGCTAAGGTCACACAGACCTCGCCCAATCACTCTCGTAAGTCTTCAAGGTAGACTCCCAAACCTTCACAGACTTCGTTCACCGGCAATCCACAATGTCTCTTGGATGCTCAGAACACGACGCCTAACCGGCTGGAGGATGCACAGTCCTCAAGTGTAATAAGTCTTCAGATCACACAGACAAGAAGACTTAAGTGATGCCCAATTCTCTTTGGCTCTGGGTGATTAGGGCTTTATCCTCGCAAGGAATTATCTCTCAAAGGCTTCGAGGTGGGTTGCTCTCAAACGACAAAAGCCGTACTCTCAATCTGAGCAGCCAACCATTTATGGTTGTAGGGGGTGGGCTATTTATAGCCACTTGGCAACCCGACCTGATTTGTCCGAAATGACCCTGGGTCACTAAGGAACTGACACGTGTTCCAACGGTCAGATTTCAAACTCACACGGCAACTTTACTTGGGCTGCAAGCAAAGCTGACTTGTCCGACTCTGGACAAGATTCGCTCTCATAGTCTTCACTCGAAGACATAGGTTTTGGTTAGGCATCACTTCAGTCATTCTGACTGGTTCTCTTGGACCCCACTTAACAGTACGGTGGTTCCTATGACTCAACACAAAAAAAAGAACTACGACAGATCTAAGTCTTCGAGCTCCATAGGCTTCATGTGGTGTCTTCTCTTGTCATAGTCTTCAATGTGAATATCTTCATATACCACCTTTGACTTCAATGTCTTCATACATTTTTAGGTGTCATCTCTGGTAGGAAAACCGAATCAATGAGGGACTTCTACCTGTGTTATCCTGCCATTCTCATAAACACATTAGTCCCTCAACTAGGTTTGTCGTCAATACTCCAAAACCAACTAGGGGTGGCACTAGATGCACTTACAGTTGTTATTGGAAATGTAAAACCAAGGTTGGGCCTTGCTGGAGAGTTTTATTCAAGGCGAACTGTCAAGGGGTTCCCATTATAACCCAACCGCGTAAGGAACACAAAATCAAGGAACATAACACCGATATGACGGAAACTAGGGCGGCAAGAGTGGAACAAAACACCAGGCATAAGGCTGAGCCTTCCACCCTTTACAAAGTATATAGATGCATTAATTAAATAAGATATATTGTTATATCCAACAATAATCATGTTCCAACAAGGAACAAACTCCATCTTCACCTACAACTAGCAACGCTATAAGAGGGGCAGAGCAAAGCGGTAACATAGCCAAACAACGGTTTGCTAGGAAAGGTGGGTTAGAGGCTTGACATGGCAATATGGGAGGCATGATAAAGCAAGTGGTAGGTATTGCGGCATAGCACTAGAGCGAGCAACTAGCAAGCAAAGATAGAAGTGATTTCGAGGGTATGGTCATCTTGCCTGAGATCCCGCAAGGAAGAAGAACGAGTCCAAGACGAAGACAAACGGACGTAGACGAACGAATCCTCACAACTCCGGAATGGAACCGAAGCTAACGAGAGAAGCAACCCAGAAAGAAGCAAGCAACATAGTAAACCAACAAGCATAAACATGGCATGATGCACAATCAAGGATGATGCATGTCCGGTTTAAATATCCATGGCATGGCAAAGTGCAACAAGCAAAACTACAAATTAAGTGGAGCTCAATATGCAACGAGTTGCATATTGACGGAACACCACATGACTTATTTAGTTCTCTCCCGTTTATGTACTCAACAATATTAAATGTTGGTTAGCCTTGCAAGAGGTGAAGCATAAGTAAAATACATAGTTAGGCATTTTAAATGAGGTTGTAAACATCAAACAACAATTCCGGTAAATTCTCATGTGCATTTAGCAATTTAAAGCAAACAACAATTTTAAACATTTTAATTGTTGTTATCATGATGCGGATGACATGTGCAAGTTTATGCAATTTTCATTAAAAGTTGACAAGAGCATTATGAAGCCTTTGTCACCGTGGCGGAAACGAAAGGGGTGCCACGGCAACGAATCCTAAAATGATGCAGCGAAAACATATCGGTTCCGGTAGCTCACGGAGATACCGGTGCAAAATGTGGTGTGGCGGGGGCGGAATAACTAGAGATGGTGTGGTGATCCCGGTTACCGGGTGTCCCACGAGACGACGGTAAACGAGGAGGACCGAGCAAGCAGCGATTTGACCATGGTGCAAACATGGGCATCTCATACAGTACATAAATCCGTTCACGGGCGGTCATCTCGGGGTTATACCTTCGAAGCGTGCGTTTTCGGGGCGGAACGAGTTTGACGGGATGTAGTTGTTCTCGTGACGGTAGTCGTTCACGTTCATAGTGGAAGTAATCGTTCTCGTTCGTAGTGGAAGTAGTCATTCACGGATGTCGTGGAAGTATCGGTTCACGCGACGGTAGTCGAACTTGACGTTTGCGTTACACAGGTCTTCGGCGATGGTTGTCGTACATGGTTCAGAGTGGTACTTGCATCTTCGGACTTGTCAGTCTCGATTCTTGCGATGGTAGCGGTATACGTTTCGTTTTCGGAGAGGTACTTAACGAATCCAACGTCCTCGAGGCGACGGTAGTTGTACACGGTCGACGGGTCGTCGATCGTTCGGGGTCCGACTTGCAGGTCTTGCCGACATGAGGGGTACTTGGCGTTTCCATGTGGTGTAGGGGTACATGTCGATGGTCGTCGTGGTACTTGGTGTTTCACACTTGCCGATCCAGTCAACTCGAGGGCGGTACTTGGTACAATCCGCATAGTCATGCACTTATCGTCGAGGGACTTGACGGACCCGAGGCTCTGAGTTTCATGGTACTTGGCACAATCCGAGACAACGGTACTTGGCGAACCGGATACGAGCAGGGGACCGAGGCCCTAGCCATCTGTTGTGAGTGTTGCGCTGGACGGCAGCGGCCTTGCAGGAGAGGTTGGCGCGGGGGAGGAAGGAGAGTCCAGCGGGGGGCTCGGCGACGGGGATGGCCTGAAGCTGGTGGCGCTCGTGGCCATGGGACGTGAATTCTGAGGTCGAAGGCGAGGCGCGGTGGAGGAGCTTGGCGGTGCGGTGGTCGGACGAAGCAGGGAGGTGCACGAGGAGACTCAGGCGCGGCAGGGCAGCGGTGCTGACGACGGTGAGGTCTCGCAGCGTGGGTGAGGGCGCCATGGGAGGCGGCTGGAGGTGCGAACGGAGCAGAGAAAGGGAGGTCGTGCATTGCAGCGGACCGAGACGGCGGCGCGAGCGGGGGATGCGGTGGTGCTGGCAGGGGAGGCATGGCCTCGCCGGAGTCAGCGAGGCTTCGCAGCAGGGGCATCGGGCACGGAGGAAGATGGGGAGCAAGGCGTTGATGTAGGGGAAAAGAGAGGGAGAGGAGGGAGGCGGTGCTGCGGGAGGGAGATGGGATGAAGCGAGCAGCGCTAGCTGGATGCGTACGGCTAGGGTTGAGAAGGCGGGGCCGGCTGGGCCTAAATGGTCAAATGGGCCGGAGGTGGTTGGGAGGCCCGGGTGGCCAGAGGCCTGACTAGGCTCTCTCTCCCTTAATTTTCTTATAGCAGAAAAATAAAAGCAAATAAAGGAAGGAGAGAAAAGAAATGGTTAGAGGAAGGACTTGGGCACGCGGACTATATTCCCGGACTCACAAAATTGTGCTTGTTCCGAGAAAGTAAAGAAGGCCAAGATTGAGATATTTAAATTCAAATGATTTGAATAGGAAGTGAGGGTTGGGAAGGTCCAAAAATGTTCGGATTTTTGATGGTGCTCCGGAAAATGATGAAAGAAATATATGGCAAGGTTGGAGACAAAGACTTGAGATAACAAAGGCATTAGGATAATTTTGCAAGTGTGTTCTAGGTGATTCAATAAGAATGGATTATTTATCGTAGCTCCCTAATATTGGGAGGGTATGTTATAAAGAGAACTCACCATGTGAATTCCCTCGGTTTAAATGGATCGAAGATCCATACGATTTATTTGGTTGAGTTTTAAAACGGGTTGCATGATGACATGATGCAATGCACATGATGCAATGATGAATGCAATGAACCAAACAAAACACCAACCAATCTCGGGACCCATGGAAGGCATCTGAAGCTCCGGTCTTGGGGCGTTACACCTTGGAATCCAGAGCTTGAACCGCCACAATCGTAACCCAGACCCTGAGAACTGGATCCTGGACCGCCACCTGGTCCATGGTTGCCTTGAAAGAAATTTGAGTTTTTGAACTCCTTCATACTGAAACAATCCTTCCAGAGATGAGTAGACGGTCTTTGTCGCGTACCATGCCTTGGGCAGGGATGATTCAATAGATGCTCAAGATTAATGCCTGATCCTCCGGTCTATGGGGGTGGTCTACCCTTACGACCCTGGCCATTATTCTATGCATTGGTATTCCACAAAGTCCAAATTATTATCAGCTTTGCGCTTACCATTGCCTCCTTGACTCGCCGCCTGGTTATGCTGTTGTCCTTTAGCGTTGCTGCTCCTCTTCCCCTTCCCTGTTTTGTCATCCTTAGACTCAGGGTCTTTGGTACTATCAGAGTCAGCATACTTAACCAGAGCCGCCATGAGTGTCCCCATGTCAATGCAGTGATGTTTGAGCCGCCCTAGTTTCTGCTTCAAGGGTATGAAGCGACAATTGTTCTCTAACATCAATACAACTAAGTCGGCATTGATACGATCCGATGAGTGCAAGATCATTGAGACCCGGCGCACCCAATGGGTTGTTGATTCACCTTCTTCTTGAACACAGGCGGCCAGATCCACAATCGACATGGGCTGTTTACACGTATCTTTAAAGTTCTGGATGAACTGGGCTTTTAATTCAGCCCATGACCCGATGGAGTTGGCAGGGAGCCCCTTCAACCAGGTGCGGGCTGTTCCTTCTAGCATCAGGGGAAAATACTTAGCACATGCCGCCTCACTGACATCTATCAATTCCATGGCCATCTCATAACTCTCAATCCATGCCTTAGGACTTAAAACCGGCTATATAGTTTGGCACCTTGCGAGGTCCTTCAAAATCCTTGGGCAGACACTCATTACATAGATCCGGCACCAAGTATGGTACGCCAAAGTTTCTAAAGGTTGCACCTGGCTCCACAGAGGTGGTCGGAAGAACCGGAGTTGGTTGACGAGCCGCATACTGAGCCGCCAGCTAAGCCTCTCGACGAGCTCTACCTTGATCCACCACATCCTAAGCATTTGCACCACCGCCCGTCGGGTCATGCACACGGGGCAGGTTATGGTTCTGCACACTGCTTGATATAGCCGGCTCATCGAGATGTCTGCTGTAACTACGGCTCGGGCGAGGGGTAGAATGGACTCGATCACAGCTATAAGAATAAGCCTGCTGCTGAACCAACACTGTCTGAAGAAGATCTCTCGCCCTCCGTGTCTCAATTGCTACCGGCGATTCACCTTCAACCGGGATAGCCGCCAGTCGAGATGATGTAGCGATCATGTTATCCAAAGGGTTGGAATAATGACCCGGTGGCGTTGGCACGTGCTGTGGCGGGTTATTGTTCTAACACCATGCACCGCTAAACCGGCGTCCCTGTCCCAGGTGCCTTGGCCCGGTTTACCCCCACCGGGTTACTGGTTCCTGCTCCTGGCATGTTAAAAAGATTTCTTGCCTCGTAAAACAATAGCAGACGGGTCTGATGCCTCCTCCTCATGACATCGTTTGAAGCATTCTGATCCAACATGAGCCGGGAAGACTCCGCCTGAATCTATTGTGACTGGGCATCCAAAGCGGTCCGCTCCTCGGCCATCCTGGCACTTTCAGCGTTTAACTCCTCCATGGCCTGCACTATCTCATCACGCAGTTTTGTGATCACCGCATTGTGCTGATCTTGATACGCCAGGTTAACCCCCGTTGTTAACAATGTTGTCAATTTATCCAGCAAACCAGTTAAAGCCTGAGCTGGCGGGCGCTCAGGGCCTCCTGCCCCGGCAGCCGCTACCACCCATGACCCAGAAACCAGCTCCGCCGCAGTTGATGAGTGCTGTACGGGCCGTATACCGGTCATGAAAATTGCAACCTGATTGGGCGGCTCACGGGGGTCCGGAATACTGTCGCCGTCGGAACAGCCGCCAAGCCGGCCATCTGGCAGTTGATACAAAGACTCCGTCTCACTGGTGGATGACTCATCATCGGAATAGACGACGTTCTCCTCACCAGATGCTAGCTTGTCGTTAGATTCCACTCCATGGATAAATCCCACGAAGGCACGGTTCATGGCAGGCCGAACCTGGGCGGGTCTCGCACGCTGAGCCGTCTCGACGATGTCGGTGTAGATGTCCGGCTGAGAGCGCGGTTCCCCAATCTTGCCGATGAAGACGTGGATTCCACCAAAGGGGACCCGGTACCCGTACTCAATTGAGCCGGCCTCGGGGCCCCGGCCTGTGTCGTCGATGTAGAGCTTGCCGCGATGACTCTTGGTCATCAGGCCCATGGCGTATCCCTTGATCCCTCTGAAGCTGCCCTTTAAGAACTCGAAACCATCGTGCTATAGCCCCACGGTGGGTGCCAACTGTCATGGAATTGTCATGGCAGATGTCCTACTGTGAGGACTTAGTCGTGGAACCATCGCATTGAGGTTAGCTTAAAGTGGTTAATCAAGACAAAGTACATGGGGAGTTTATACTGGTTCGGCCCCTTACGATGAAGGTAAAAGCCTAGTCCAGTTTGTAGTTGGTATTGCTAGGATTTCGATGAACGGGGAGCGAATACGCTTGAGCCGACTCTCGATCTGTTGTTCTTGTCCTAAGCCGCTGCTAGGTCGTCCCCTTATATACACGGGTAGACGCCCTGCGGCCCTTAGAGTCCCGACCGCCTTATACGATGTATCCGGCTCGGTGACCTTTTACATATGCCTTTTAGTACAAGTTTACATACATGGCGGTTTATACTCATGGGCCTTGAGCCGCCTTTGGGTCTGAGCCCTCTACTAAGACTATCTATGAAACACCATGTGACCTTGGGCTTCATTATGATGAATTTTCATAGGGTTGACCCGGCCCCTCCTGGGCGGGTCATACCTAATAGTTATATCCCCAATAGCATGGGATGCCCATTGGGATAGTGGGCGCACCAGTATGATGTACCCCCACAGATGCATAGTGGTGCTCGGAGCAAGAAATATCCAGGCAACATATGTGGATCACGTCCCATTTTTGTTCTCTTTAGCCACCTTTTTCCTATGTGAGGACAACAAACCGATCGACCTGGTCATTATCTATTGCATTTTCATGCCTTTCTACACTTTTTCACCCTTTTTCAACCAAGAGACACGTGACTCGTTCCTTAGCTACTGATTTTCCCCTTTTCAACCTAGATGCGGGTTCGATGCCTAGTCTCTTAGATAGTACTTTCTCCCTTCCTTTCCTTATTCAACCCAGACATGGATTAGTCTGCAAGAAGTAGGGCTTCTTTTAATAGTGCAAATTAACATTTTCGTCTGCGTGACCTGCAGAGCAGAGGATAGAAAATTGGGAAGATGGTGGAGTGGAAAAAGATCCACATGCAATGGCAATAGAACAAGGGTACGGTGAGGTAGCATACCTGAGGGTCAGCGGGAAGTGGCTTCGCTCATGTATCACCCCAAAATTTTGACCTTGATTTATCAATTAAAATTTTGCCAGGAAATTAAAATTTTATTTTCTGGTTTTATCTTTTTATTTTAGATCTCCCTGTCCCCCTGAATTTTTGAGTTTTTCCTTCTAGGTGGAAACCTTTCAAAAATATTGTTGGACTTGTGTATCTCCCCAAGACCATTTCTTTTTATCAGTGGAATTATTTCTACAATTTTTTTCCTGAGCTTTATTTCTTTAAAAATAGTTTCTCATAAGTTTTAGAGCGTCTTTTGCACTACAACCCTTTGATAAATTTATTTAAAAATTAAACCAAAATTTGGGGATGTTAGTAGTAGTGTATAATTCAACTTTATGCAAAAAAACATTGGTGTTCTTTGGAAAATTTGAGCAAACCATCCTCATCTTCATTCTGGTCCAGTTTGGTGATTTATACTGCAACCATATTTTATCTTGCTCTTGTTGCCTTGGTGTTGGGGGTTGGGTGCGACATATGCCAAAGGATGGCTTATCATGGTGGGTGCGACTAGAACGTCATCGGTGCCTGGAAACGAGATAAGGCGAAGACATGCACGCCGGCGAATCTTACCCAGCTTCAGGGCTCTCTGGGGAGATAATACCCCTACCACTACTCTACGGGGTCTCCGCATGATCACTATGGTAAAGTGTTTACACAGTTGCTCCTTGAGCTATTTCCTGGAGGTAGGAGAAGGCAAGGCTAGCTCTCTCTCCTTCCTATATGATCTGGTCTAGTGCTAATGGATTCCAACCCTTTGCATGGATGCCCTGGGGGTTTATATAGGCCTACCCCCTAGGGGTACAATGGTAATCCGTCTGGGCGTGGGCCCAACCGTCAGTCCCTCTGGCCGCCGTCTTATCCGCCGACTCCTGGGGCCCGCCGACTGGCTTGGTGTGGGGCCGACAGGCCGCGTCCGCCGCGGGCGGGTCTTTGCCAGCTGCAGATTACTATAGCCATGCCTCTAATGACGCAGGCTCGGTCATGAGGTCGTGGCGACAGCCCCGCCATCTGGCGGGCGATCACTGTGGCCACTACTTGTCATGTCTGATTAATGGCGCATGGGGCCCGTGGGAGGGGCCGGCCGACTTCTGGTGGCCGACTCCCATCCGGGCCGACAGGTGGTGCTTTCGCCGTCTTTCGTATGCCCGCCGACTGGTAGGACCCATCATCCCTGGGTCATACCAGCAGGCCGTCGTGGGCACAGGGCTCCGCCCCCTGGGGCTGATGTCAGGGCCGGCATGGCAACAGTGTCGTGCCATGCAGAAATCTTTGCGGCTTCGGCGTACTGTAGCCACGCCTGCCCTTGGAAAAAGGGGCGGGAGTGGTCCTCACTGTGGCCACTCCCCGTCCCGTCCCTCTTTATGAGGGCATGTGGGTTGTTTGCGTCACGGGCCGACTCCCCAAGGCTGGCTTCTCTGGAAGTCGCCGGTCAGGAGTCGTCTTATCCTGATGTCGTCCCTCGGACTCGGTCGCGAGTGAGCAGCCGGCCGCCTCACCGCCGACTCTCAGAAGGTGGCTCTTCGTCATGGGGCCTCGAGGGGCGCAGTCTGCCCCGATGTCTTGAAAGGTTCTGGGCCTGGGTTCGCCTACCCGTGGCCCATTACTCTGACAGTATTCCTCGAAGCTGGTGAGGCTCCGAGGGTGACATGTCATGGAGCCTCAACAGTTTCTTCTTTCCAGCGGTCAGATTTGGGCTTTGCTAGCCGTCTTCTGTCAAGCCGACTAGTCGGAGTCGGACTTGCTCAAGACCGACTTGACCCTAAAAAAGTTTGAACGCTGCGACGGAGTTCAGGTGGCGTGCCTGATAATCTTCCGGGCCGCCACCCGCGGTTGACCTGTCGCGCGGCGCCACGTGGCGGAGCTAGTATGATCGCCCATGCGCGCGATAGGACAGGCCTATAGGCGGGGCCCGCCACTACTGCGCCTCGGCATGCGAACGGATCCGTTGCGGCCGTGCGGACGGTTGGGGTTCCCGCGCGGTTATTGCGCGTGGTAAATTCGTGTGGTAAATCGTGGGGGTTGTGGGGTCCCGGGCGCAATTAATCCCACGTCCGCCCCCTCGACTTCTCAGCCCACAAGCCTACAAGTAGGCGGGGGGAGGGGGCAGTGAAGCGCGCGCGCCCATTCTCCCCACTTCCTTTCGCTCCTTCTTGCTTCTTCTTCTTCTTGCTGCCGAGTTGGACTTGTCAAGTCTGGACATTTTTTGTTTTGAATCAGAATCCTCTCGTCCCTCCCTTGGCTGGCACCGCGGGGCCGGCTCGTCAGTTTGTCCCTGATCGGGCGGAGAGCGACATCAACGATCCCGACTTGGGGGCGGCAGCCATGGAAGCCGACGCCGAGGGAGGAGGAGGAGGAGAGGCAGGCGGCTCCAGGCCTTCGGCCACTTTCGCCGACTGGCCTGACGACGAGGTCAAGGGAGAAGTCGCCCCACGTCGCCAGCCAAAAGCCGGCCAGCCAAGCGCGAGTTCGACTTGTCGGAGAGCCGGAGTGAGTCCTTTTTCTTCTTTGCGGGCGCGCGCTGGCGCACCCGCGGGCTGTAGTCCCCGAGATTCGGGCCAACTGCTGAGCAGTCGGGCCGGATCTCCCCGGCGACCTTCTTCGTTGATTACTTAACGCCTTCTTTCTTATTTCTCTTCAGAGGCCAACGCCACTCTTCAAAAGTAGCTGAGCGAAGCCAACTCCGCGTTGCGCGCCAAGGGGAAGGAGTGCAGCAAGCTCGCCGCCGAGCACGATCTGTTGGCCGCACAATTGGCGGAGCAGAAGGAGCTACTTACGAAGACGCAGAAGGAGGCGGAAGAGGCGGAAGCCTCCCTCCTGGCCGAGTTCGCGAGCGAGCGCTCCTCCTGGACCGACAAGGAGGCAATGCTGGTCTCCGGCTTCCACGAGATCGAGGACCTTGTCGACGGTGAGCTTCTTTGCTTTCCTTCTTCGAGCCGCTGACTATAGGTCGAGCCGACTCCTGGTTTTTTTTGACTTGTTCTTCATTCTTTCCGTCTTGGCAGACTTCTTCCCCGGCCACTCACAGGCCGCCATTCAAGCTATTGAGGCCGACCGCGAGGAGCGGAGGGCGGGTGGCAATGGAGATCGCCGCTGATGCCCCTCGGACTCTTGACGAGCATATTCTGAGAATTGGGGCTCGCCTGCGGCCGGCCTACCAGATGTTGCGCCGGCTTCAACGTGTCGGCGCCCAAGTGATCGCCACCCTGTGGCCAGACGTGCAGGCTCCGCGCACCCCCAATCGGACTGCCGACTGGCTGGAGGTCGCGGCTGGCCGTCTTGAGGCCTGGAAGGGTTCCTCGACCCAGGCCGGAGCGCGCCAAGCCTTGGAATTTGTCAAGGCGTGGTACCCGGGGCTGGACCTGGACCGACTGACCACACTCCGGTCAGAGGCCCAGCCAGAGCTGGCAGCCGCGGAAGATGCCCTTGTCTAGCGTGCGGCGACGATCGACGAGTACACCGACACCAACATCTTTGTCCCCGAGCAGGCTGAAGACGGCGAGGAGGTGCCGCCGGAGTGGTTTGGGCTTAACCCTGACTACGGCGAGGACTCGGCAGAGGTGATCGACTCCAGCATCGAGGAGGAAGACGAGGCGGAGGACGGGAGCGAGACGGAGGCACCGGAAGACAGAGCGGACGGCCAGCCTCAGCTCGACCGCGCCTCCAGCAACGAGCCGTGCCCGCCCGAGCCGACTACTGCCGGAGGTGATCAAGCCGAGACTGCCCAGCCGGCCACCCCAACGTCCAACACCGCCGTCTCCTCCGATCCTCCAAACCCGTCTGCCGCCCCTAGGCTGCCACCTTATCTTTGTTTTATCTGTTCTAATAGTTTTTGAAGAACTTGTTAATTTGCACAATTCCACCCATGGGGTGTATTTTAAAATTCTGCTCGAAGATTCGGCCAAGGGCCTTTGTTATGTAAATATTCATCCGACTTCTATCCTTCTTGCTCATTGTTCTTTTGGCTTTTTCCTTTGACGTCTTCCCTCAGTTGCCGTCTTTGTCAGTCAGATAGCCGCTCCGCGGACTGCTGCTGGATCAAATTCTTGGTCACTTTGGGAAGGCAAGTACTTATCCGTTTTTAGGGTTGTTTTAACAAGTTGGATAGAAGGCGGCAAGCCGACTATTCAAGAGTCGGTTTGCAAATGAAAAAGCTGGAAGCCGGCCTTAAGCTATGTTTGTGCTTTGAGTCCTTAGCCATTTTTCATGTGGACGCGCATTCTTCCTCACTCCTGCCCACCAGACAGTCGCTCTGCGAGCTGCGGCTTCTGGCAGAAGACGGTTTAGATGCCACACACTACTTGTGCGGCTGCAGGAAGCATTTCATAGTGCAGGTCGGCAAGTCCCCGAGCCGACTAGTCGAACCCGGTGCCAAAGGGCATAACAAAGAGTAATATACTCGAAGGCATATTTCTTATCATATAGATAAAAGAGGGCAGTCCCCGAGCTCTTCTCGGGGGCCCGAAGTCTTGGTACTTTTAATATAAAGGGTAGCGTGATACATACTGCGTTTAACTGTAAAATTTTCGAAGGAGATTTGCATTCCATGCCCGCTCTGTCTCTTTGCCGGAGTCGTCCCTCTTGCATGCTCGGGGCTTCTGAGCGTCGATCAGGTAATAGGAGTCGTTGCCCAGCACTTTGCTGATGATGAAGGGGCCTTCCCAAGGTGCCGACAGCTTGTGCTGGCCGGCTGTTGGCTGGATTAATCGGAGCACGAGGTCGCCCTCCTGGAAAGATCTTGGCCTGACCTTCCTGTTGTAGTATCTACGCAGGCTCTACTGGTAGATGCTGGACCGGCTGAGTGCCAACAGCCGGCCCTCTTCCAGCAGGCCGACACCGTCTTGCCGTGCTTCTTCTGCTTCTTTCTCGGTGTACATGGTGACTCAGGGGGAATCGAACTCTATGTCCGTTGGGATGACGGCTTCAGCACCGTAGACGAGGAAGAAAGGCGTGAAGCCGGTTGACTTGTTTGGAGTCGTGCGTGGACTCCAAAGGACGGCTGGCAACTCGTCGAGCCTGCAGCCAGCCGAGCGCTCCAGAGGCTCGATCAGTTGGGGCTTGATGCCGGACAGGATGAGGCCGTTTGCTCGCTCCACCTGGCCGTTTGACTGTGGATGGGCGACGGATGCTAGGTCCAGTCGGATGCCCTGTGTCGCATAGAAATGGGCCAAGGCGCCTTTGGTAAAATTTGTGCCGTTGTCGGTGATGATGTTGTGTGGTATGCTGTACCGAATTGTGCTGTCGGAGATGAAAGTCACGGCAGTCGGACTGTTCAATTTCTTGATTGGCTTCCCTTCTATCCACTTGGTGAACTTGTCCACCGCGACAAGTAAGTGAGTTAAGCCGCCCCGTGCCGTCTTGAATGGTCCCACCATGTGTAGACCCCAAACTGCAAAAGGCCAGGCAACGGGGATGGTCTTGAGTGCAGAAGCCGGCTGATGCGGCTTGGAGCGGAACTTCTGGCACCCTTTGCATTTTTGGACCAATTCCTTGGCCTCTTCTAAGGCCGTTGGCCAAAAGAAACCGTGTCGGAAAGCTTTGGCGACGAGTGCTCTTGAAGCCGCATGGTGGCCACACTCGCCTTGATGGATGTCTTTGAGAATTGCTTGGCCTTGCTCTGGCTCTACGCAGCGCTGGTAGACACCAGTGACGCTGCGCCTGACCAGCTCTCTGTTGACTATGGTGTAGGCTACCGCTCGATGTTGTACTTGCCGAGCTAAGGTCTCATTAGTCGGTAGCTCTTTGCTCACAAGAAATTTGAGGATGGGATGAGCCCATGAGGGTGCTGCTATTTCTTTGACTGCCAGAACTGCGACTTGGACGAGGGCGTCTGGGCTGGGAGGCGGCGGGTTGGAGTCAACAACCACTTGCTGGATTAATGAAGTCCCCGGGCCGACTGGCGCGGCTCTTGGGCCGAGTTCTGGAGTCTTCGGGTCGGCCGCCGCAATCCCTGGGCCGGGTTCTGTAGTCCCTGGGCTGGCCTCGATTGTGGCGGCTTTGGAGCCATCTGCCAAAATCCCCGTACCATCTGCCGGGGCTCTGGAGTCGGATCCGACTTCTTCGGGAGGAGCCAACCAAAGATGGAGTCTGATTCTGGTGAAGGCTTGACAAACGGCTTGAGGAGGCGTTGAAGGGCGACGCCGGATGGTATTGCTTGGCGGTAGAGCCGATTCGTGCCAAGGCGTCTGCTTGGTCGTTGTCGTTTCTTGGCACATGGAGGAACTCGCACCCCTCGAAATACCCACTGAGTTGCTGCACGAGGAAACGGTAACTCGCCATGTTTAAATCATTGGCGTCCCAGTCGCCAGATGACTGCTGGACTACTAAGTCCGAGTCACCATAACACAGGACCCGGCGAATGCCAAGTTCTTTGGCAAGCCGGAGCCCATGAATGAGCGCCTCATACTCGGCGACGTTGTTGGAGGCGGCAAAATGGATTTGCAGCGCGTATTTGAGCTTGTCGCCTTTAGGAGAAGTGAGGACAACACCGGCTCCCAAGCCGGTGCGCATCTTGGAGCCGTCGAAATGCATCCACCAATGGGTGGAGTCGGGCGCTGGAGGTAGGTACTGGGTCTCGGCCCAGTCGATGAGAAAGTCGGCCAGTGCTTGTGACTTGATGGCGGTGTGGGGCTGGTAGTGGATGATGTAGGGAGCCAGCTCTATGGCCCACTTGGCCACTCGTCCAGAAGCATCTCGGCTTCCGATGATCTCGTCAAGTGGGGCCGTGCAGACCACAGTGATTGGATGCTCTTGGAAGTAAGGCTTCAATTTCTTGGTGGCAAAGTGCACGCCATAGCACATCTTCTGGTAGTGGGGGTAGTTCTGCTTGGAGGCCGACAGTACTTCGCTCAGGTAATATACTGGTCTCTAGACAGGTAGTGCCTTGCCTTCCTCCTTGCGTTCCACTACAATGACTGTGCTGACTACCCGGCTGGTGGCGGTGATGTACAGGAGCATAGGTTCCTTAGGAGTCAGAGCCGCCAGAACGGGTGGAGTAGTCAGCATCTTCTTTAACTAGAGAAAAGATTCATCCTCCTTGTGGTTCCACTCGAAAAAAGTGGTCTTCTTCATGAGCTGGTATAAGGGGAGAGATTTCTCGCCGAGCCAACTGATGAATCGGCTGATGGACGCCAAGCAGCCGATGAACTTTTGCACGTCCAGCAGTCGGCTGGGTACCTCCATCCTCTCAATGGCCTTGATCTTTATAGGTTGCACTCTATGCCGCATTCAGAGACCAGGAAGCCAAGGAGTTAGCCGGCTGGTACTCCGAAGACGCACTTCTCAGGGTTGAGCTTGATTTGGAATCGGCGCAAGTTCTCAAAGGTCTCCTTGAGGTCTTCCAGCAGTGTTCCATGCTTTTCCGTCTTCACCACCACATCGTCCATGTAGACGTGGGCGTTTCTACCGAGTTGCTTGAGGAGGCACTTCTGCATGCAACGCTGAAAGGTGGCGCTGGAATTCCTCAAGCCGAACGTCATGGTGAGGTAGCAGAAGGCTCCAAACAGCGTGATGAAGGCGGTCTTCAGTCTGTCAGCCGGGTTCAGCTTGATCTGGTGATATCCTGAATAGGCATCCAAAAATCTCAACAGCTCACATCCGGTAGTGGAGTCTATCACCTGATCAATTCTTGGTAGAGCAAACGGGTCCTTGGGGCAGACCTTGTTGAGGCTTGTGTAGTCAATACACATTCGCCACTGCTTGTTCTTCTTCAGTACCAGGACCGGGTTGGCTAGCCATTCTGGAAAGAATACTTCCATAATGAAGCCGGCTGCTAGGAGTCGGGCTATCTCTTCTCCGACAACTCTTCTCTTTTCTTCTGACAGGCGGCGCAAGGGCTGCCTGACCGGCTTTGCATAAGATCGGACATGTAACTTGTGCTCGGCGAATTCCGTCGGTACACCCGGCATGTCTTTGGGGGACCGTGCGAAGATGTCCCCATTCTCACGGAGGAAATTGACGAGCTCGCCTTCCTATTTGCTGTCGAGGTTTGCGCCTACGACAGCGTACCTCTCTGGGTGCTCCGGATCCAAGGGTATCTTCTTTGTATCCTTGGTCGGCTTGAACGAACCCTCAGCCTCCGACTCCTTTGGGTTAGGTGACACCTCTAGCTGCTTGCCGGCCATCGCCACAACCCGGTCAAGGAGCCGCTTCTCGGCCGTGATCACCAGGGACTCGGCCAGCCGACTACTCTCAGCCGCACAGGCAGACGACTTCCGGTAGTCGCCGGCTACGGTCAGAATCCCCCTGGAACCGGGCATCTTCATTTTGAGGTAGGCGTAGTGGGGGACCGCCATGAACTTGGCCAGGGCGGGTCGGCCAAGTAGTGCATGGTATGGGCTCTCGAGGTCCACCACCTCGAACCAATGCTTCGGTGAAGTCAACCCACCTTGGCCTGCGTGAAGTTGCGGACGAATGCTTCGGTGAAGTCGACCCAGCTTTTGATGCTGGGGGGTTTCAGGTTGTTCAGCCATGTCCGAGCCGTGCCCTGGAGCATGAGCGGAACGTATTTTACAGCTACACGCTTGTTGCCGTTCGCTATGTTGACAGCCGTGGAGTAGTCAACCAGCCAGTCCTCCGGCTTCACATAGCCGGTGTACTTGGGCGTGTCTCTTGGGAGCGTGAACCCTTTGGGAAAGGGCTCATCTCGAATGCGGGGCCCGAAACAAGGCGGACCCAACTCATCTTCTTCTTCTAGCGCCAGGGATCGGTGAAGTCGATCGATCCGGTGGTGGGAGTCGTTTTCCCCGACTCCCTCTCGGCGGCCAAGGCGGTCACCGAGAGTCGGATGGTCAACAGGCGGCGGGGAGACTCGCCTTTCCTTGCGAGGAGGAGGAGGTGGACAGTCGTCCCGTCGTTCTACTGCTCTTGGGCGGCCGTCTTGGTCGCACTCTATGGTAATGTGAGTCCGACTGTGGCTGACAGTCGGATCCTTGTCTTTCCGTCCTCAGCCGCCGCCAGTCGGCGTCTGAGACGTCGCGCCTTGATCTCAGTGAAGGTCGTCATTTTGCCGCTGCGGCGCCTCCGTGCGGCAGCCGGCCTCGTTCTGTGCGGCTGCCGCGTCGAGGAGCCGTTGGACTCGCTCCATCATCAAGTGGCGCTCTTCGCCCTCGAAGTTGTCCAGCCTATCTGCCGCCACCTGGGCGGCTCGAATGTTCTCCGCAGGCGTGGCATACACAGGGCGACATGCCCCAAACCGGTTGGCGATGGCCACACCGCGCTGCTGGACCGTGCCAAGGCGGCTGGGCCCAGCTGGGGCCAGCGAGCCACCAACATCGCGATCTATCTCACACTGGTACGCTTCTGACAAGCGTCTCATGCTAGCCAGCTTCTTCGCGCCTTCGACGAGCTGAAGGCGGCACGCCTCCAACGTCTTCTGGAATGGGCGCAGTCAGGTCTTGTAGTGCCGCGCCATGTGGGTCATGCGCTCCTCCGCCGGGAGGCTCGTCATGACCGATGACGAGCACCTCGGTGGCGGTGCTTCCGTCGCTCTCCACGCGAGGGAGAGGTTCATCGTAGACCACCATGTTGGTGGGGAACGCGTCGAGCGATGCGGTGTCGGAGTCGACCAGCATCGGGTCGGTGGAACCTACAGACTCCAAGTCCATGGCAGTCTCGCAGACGAAGTGGAGTTGGTCGAGGAGGCCCGCGAGGAGGCTCTCGGGGCCACCCGTGCATGCGTTGGATGCAGGTTCGTCGGAGAGGTGAACCTCGCCGACAAGTTTGGCGAGGCAGCTGGCTGCGCAGGCGCTCTCAACACCGTGCAGCGCGTCAGTGCAAACTCCGTCTGGCGTGCCTGGCTGGCTGCGCTCGCCATGGAGGAAAAGGGTTCTCGTCTAGAGCAGGTCTCTGGACGATGGTGCACCATGCCCCACGGTGGGCGCCAAATGTCGGGGGTTGGGTGCGACATATGCCAAAGGATGGCTTATCATGGTGGGGGCGAGTAGAACATCGCCGGTGCCTGGAAAGGGGATAAGGCGAAGACATGCACGCCGGCGAATCTTACCCAGCTTCAGGGCTCTCCCGGGAGATAATACCCCTACTTCTGCTCTACGGGGTCTCCGCATGATCACTATGGTAAAGTGTTTACACAGTTTCTCCTTGAGCTGTTTCCTAGAGGTAGGAGAAGGCAAGGCTAGCTCTCTCCTTCCTATATGATCTGGTCTAGTGCTAATGGATTCCAACCCTATGCATGGATGCCCTGGGGGGTTTATAGGCCTACCCCCCAGGGGTACAATGGTAATCCGGCTGGGCGCGGGCCCAGCCGTCAGTCCCTATGGCCGTCGTCTTATCCGCCGACTCCTGGGGCCCGCCGACTGGTCGGCCCCGCCGACTTGCTTGGTGTGGGGCCGACAGGCCGCGTCCGCCGCGGGCGGGTCTTTGCCGGTTGCAGATTACTGTAGCCATGCCTCTAATGACGCATGCTCGGTCATGAGGTCATGGCGACAGCCCCGCCGTCTGGCGGGCGATCACTGTGGCCACTACTTGTCGTGTCTGATTAATGGCGCATGGGGCCCGTGGGAGGGGCCGGCCGACTTCTGGTGGCCGACTCCCATCCGGGCCGACTGGTGGTTCTTTCGCCGTCTTTCGTATGCCCGCCGACTGGTGGGACCCATCATCCCTGGGTCGTACCAGCAGGCCGTCGTGGGCACAGGGCTCCGCCCCTGGGGCTGATGTCAGGGCCGGCATGGAAATAGTGTCGCGCCGCGTGGAAATCTTCGCGGGTACGGCATACTATAGCCACGCCTGCCCTTGGAAAAAGGGGCGGGAGTAGTCCTCACTGTGGCCACTCCCCGTCCCGTCCCTCTTTATGAGGGCATGGGGGTTGTTGGCGTCGCGGGCCGACTCCCCAAGGCTAGCTTCTCTGGAAGTCGCCGGTCAGGAGTTGGCTTATCCTGAAGTCGTCCCTGGGACTCGGTCGTGAGTGAGCAGCCGGCCGCCTTGCCACCGACTCTCAGAAGGCGGCTCTTCGTCTTGGGTCCTCGAGGGGCACAGTCTGCCCCGATGTCTTGAAAGGTTCTGGGCCTGGGTTGGCCTACCCGTGGCCCAATACTCCGACACTTGGGATTTGTCCTGCTTGAAGTACACCCTACCAAACCCTTATGTCCAGGAGATTGGACCCACTAGAAGATTTTAAGCACATGCAATAATGCCCTTTATTTTCTATCCAGATTTGGTTTTCTTAAAAGCTTGCACTAGGGAGTTTTTGTTTTTGTCAAACTAACCTTGCCACCCTCTTCATCATCTAAAGAGACTCTGATCTGGAGTTTTTGACCACCCAAAGAGATGCCTAGATGCCCAAGGCATTCTATCGAGCACCTTGTGTTCATGGACAGTTTTGGCATAGTTTCATATTTGCACTATGATCTTGCCCCTCTTGACAAACCGGCATGTCCACTAATCTCCTAGCCACCTCTGAACTTGTTCCGTTAATTTGCATTGTCGGCCAAGCCCTCGAGGCCACCCTGGCATTCCGTCGATCACATGGCGCGCGTGCTCTGGGCGCGCCCAGAGCGCATGTTTTGCACGCGCGTGTGCAACCGAGCCGCCGCGTTCGCTTACCCTGCGCCCTGGCCTTTGCTCGCCCGCAAGGCCACACCCTGTCCTCATCCGCTCATCAGAACCATCCAAGACACCCCTGGAGCCCCGCAGTGCCACCATCAGGTCGGCCATGGCAGCTAGCAGACGGCCGCAGTAGGCTCCTGCCATGGACGGCGCCGCCCGAGCCACAGCCACGCGCCAGCTCACCCCTGAACAGCCCGAGCTCATCCATTCGCTCCTCCAAGCCGCCCCTGCATCGCCACGTCCTCTACGGTCACAGAAGCAGCTCACCGTCGATCTTATCCCTGGCCGCTGCGGAACCGACCTAGTTATGCTATAAATAGGGACCCCAAGCTCGTCCAGACCTTCAGGCGACTTCAGGCCATCCCTCTAGAGCCCCCACAGCCACCAATCGACAGAGGGAGGCCTTCTTCCTCGTCTCCGGTGCCGATCGTCGCGAGCAGGGCCTCCCCTGTCCTTCCAGCGCCACGGCCCGACTACCCTCGATCGTGCAGAGCCACCCAACACCTCAGCCCCGATTGGGAGCCACCGTAGCCCAAGCCCCCAATTGTTCCCAAAGATGCCATTCGCCGCAGAGCTCGCCGCCAGTGACCCCCTTCGTCCCGGCGACCCTCTCGTCCACCGAGAGGATCGTCCTAGTGTGGTGAACCTGTTCCCGCCATCGGAGCCCCGCGAGGAGCCGCCAATCGCCGAAGTTGGTTGCCGGAGCTCCGCCTCCGCTCGGATAGAGGAGGAAGGAGGCGCGGACGACTGGTCAAACCTGACCAATGGGCCCAAGGGACCCACTGCCAGTGACCCCCGAGTCGGCCCGTGCTGGTTTAAGTGTAAGCGTATTCCACTGAATACGCCTTTGCTAGGGGAAAGCGTAAGCCCCTGAACCGTTTTCCTTTTCTGATTTTTAATAAAAACAGAATTTTTACTAAACTTTGACTGGCTATAACTTTTAAAATACAAGTCCAATTGATTTGATTCTTTTTCTGTTGTTTCTCAAATTTTGTCTAGTTTATTTTCATATTTATTTGAAAATTTTACAAACAACTTTTTTGTACTGATTTAAAACTATGTGTTAATTTAAATTTTCTTAAAATAGGACTTTTGTGTTGGCAAATTCTAGCCTATCTCCCTCACCTCGCCTCGATCTCTCTCTATCTTTCTCTGAAGAACAACGAGAACAGGAAGAACAGGGAGGTTTGTTGCTGCGTAAGACTTGTAGCTTTTCTGGTCTTCTTCTCCTCCTTTTATTTCTGAACTAACAAGGAAAACGGGGTCGTGGCCCCTTGCATTGCGCCACCACCGATCGTGGTGCTCGTGTCATCCCACGAGCGATCAGGAGGGGGCGCAGGACTCGATCAAAACGCTAACAGAAATGAGCTAATCTCGCTGCCTGAACCTACCTGACGAAACTGACTAAACTGTCGAAACTGAAGAAAGTAAATCGACACTAGCCTAAGCCTTCAGACATCGGGTTTATTCAACAATCACCCCCTAAACCCTAGTCTGCCTACATTATTTTCTTCATCCCAATCTTTTCCCGCAGCTGAATGAATCTGATCCATCTCAAAGGCTTCGTTAGAATGTCAGCCAGCTGTTCTTCAGTTCTGATGTAATCAACCTCCATTTTCCCTTCCTCCACGCACTCTCTGATGAAGTGGTAATGCAAGTCGATGTGCTTGCTCCTGTCGTGCAGGACGGGGTTTTTGCAGAGTGCAATGGCGGACTTGTTGTCCACCAGGAGTGTGGGTACCTGCAGCTTGTTGCCGGTGATCTGCGCAAGTAACCTAGCTGTTATGAACTCTGCCTCGCAACATGAAAGGGCCACCACTTTCTGCTTCTGCGACAACCATATGACGGGGCTTTCTCCAATGAAGAACAGTGCCCCGGTCGTGCTCTTGCGGTCGTCGATGTCACCAGCCATGTCGATGTCGCTGTAACCGAAGAGACTGGCTCCTCCAGCTCCTCACCGAGGGAAGTGGCAGCCTAGGCTGCATGTTCTCGCGACATATCTGATGATGTGCTTCACAGCCATCAGGTGTTCGACAGTGGGTGCCTCCATGAATCTGCTCACATACCCGACATCATAGGTGATGTCCGGCCTTGTGTGCGTGAGGTAGCGCAGCGTCCCCACCAAGCTCCTGTACTCTGTTGCGTCGGTCGGAGCTGCCGTGCTGCCCTTGCTCAACTTCAGGCGCGCTTCCATGGGAGTTGGACTTGGGTTGCAGCCCATCAGTCCAGCCCTCTCCACGATCTTGTCGGCGTACGTGCTCTGAGCGATGATCACCCCGCCAGCTTCCTGGCGCACTCGATGCCAAGGCAGCAGGAGAGCAGCCCGAGATCGCTCATCTTGAACGTGCCCTTCATCTTCGTCTTGAAGTTGTCGATCTCCCGTGTGTCTGCTCCGGTGATCACCAGGTCGTCCACGTACACCCCCAGAAGAAGGAGCTCGTGGCCTGACCCACGTGCGTAGATGGCGTGCTCGGAGTTGCAGCGGCGGAAGCCCATGGCGACAAGAGTTGCGTCGAGCTTGGCGTTCCAAGCTCTCGAGGCCTGATGCAGGCCGTACAGCGCCTTCCGCAGTCGAAGCACCATGTGCTCCTGGCCAGCGGAGACGAACCCCGACGGCTGCTGGACGTACACCTCTTCCGCCAGGTCGCCGTTGAGGAACGCCGACTTTACGTCCATGTGATGGATCGCCCACCCCTCGTGCGCGGCGAGTGCGAGCAGAATGCGCACTGACTCCAGTCGAGCCATTGGAGCGAAGACCTCGTCGAAGTCGATCCCCTGCCGCTGTGTGAAACCTTTCACGACGAGCCGGGCCTTGTGCCTGACGATGTTCCCGACGGCGTCCCTCTTCACGCGAAAAACCCATTTGACGCCGATGGCGTGGTGGCCGGCGGGAAGGTCCGCCAGCTCCCACGTTCCTTTCTCCTCGATGGACCCCATCTCCTCAAGCATCGCCCGCCGCCAGCTAGGATCCCGCTCCGCTTCTCTGAAGGTGTTCGGTTCTTCAGCAGAGGCGATCAGCAACTTCTCAGAGTGCTGCTCTGGGCTTCCAGGCTCGTCGAAGAGATCGGCGACGCGGCGGAAGCGGTGTGTAGCACAGGCGAGGTCGTGCGCATTGAGCACAGGGGTCCCTGAGGGCGGAGAGACGAACTCCACGCCCACTGGAGTGGTGATCGCTATAGTTCAACTCCGGCACTTGTCGCCCAGAGTTAACTGTCGCTCATTCTACTACTACCCCGGCCGTGATGGGTATAGTAGGCCACCCCAGGTTGCCAACTAAGATCACGAGACGGATCCTGCATTGTTGCATCTGGTGTGCTATGTAAGTGGACTAGAGGAACTGTTCGATCAAATCACCCTTGATCTGATCACAGCCCGTGGAGAACTGGTTCGCCGAGCCCCGGCAAGAGGAGAAGATGAGCCCGATGCCGACAACCCAGTCGTGCTGGTCGGACAACCGATCGAGTCCTTGAGGTCTGCCCCAGCCATCGACCAAAATTCTTTGGTGTCCCCAGAAGTGCTTCGTCGCCTTTTGGGAACACGCCCCAACGGGATTGTGCCCAACAACCCCCGGGATGGTCATCATCGCTACCCCGACCCTGCAGCCCCTCAACTCCATCTAGCTAACCCCGACGCTGAAACCCATGGAGAAGCCTCGACGTCCACAAGGCACGCCCGCTTAGATATTAACGAGGTAGACTAAGTCACTCGAGTAGTACCGAGTCTTAGTATATCCATGCCCTGTAATTGTATGACCTTGTACCGCCTTAATTAAATGATGTCTGCTTGTGCGCCCCTATTTTAAATAGTAGCCATGCATAAGTATGTTGGTGTACGGTTGCATTTTTTTATTCCGGGCGTAGCTACCAAAAACCACCCTGACGACACCCACAGTAATACATCACTTTGTGAGATATGTGTATCTGTGGCATTGACCCCGACCCCATAAGAGCAGGACCGACAAACTGGTTGCCCCTCACCGCGGTAAATGACCCAGCCCAGATGTTATATAAAAGGCCACCTCGTGACCTTGCCAAGTACCCCTCACCTTGTGCACAACCCTCACAGCCATTTCTTTCCATGCCGAGCCCTAGTATTTATCTGAGAACTCCAGATGCAACCCCTGGTAGTTTTGTTAAAATATTGTGGGACTTTACCTGCAGTACCATGAGTTCTACCAATCCACCCCAGTACGAGTTGCTCAAATCGAGGATCACCCTGTCCACCTCGAAATATTGGGTAGTGGTGCACATTCCTCCCACAAACCCAAACCAAGACCCAACGGAAGTCTCGTTCATGGAGAAATCTATGCCGACTCCGCGAATGGCCATTGAAGCTGATGCGTACGAAGTGCTTGCTCGCCTTCGATTCACGGTACCCTATGCCAGCGAACGAGGGTATTATTACTTCCTGAGTCATGCAGCGCCTGGTGAAGTAGCATCTTTTCCCGGTGGACGAGTTGAGAGAGACCCGGTACTGGCCAACCTTTCCTAGTATGTTATCGCTCAAGAGCGTTTGACCCAGCGGGTAATGGGTTATCTCCAGAGCCTCGCTGATTTAAACCCTCAGATCGCCATCGGCAGACGACTGAGGCCCGACCAAGAGAGACGCGTTCTTTGACTAGTCAATCCACTTCCCCCGTTAGAAGAAGAGTGTGCTCCAATAGCAGAGACATTTTCTCTGGACCCTGTCTATTTGCCGTTTTCATTGTAGACGTCACTGCTATGTTTATTGTCCCAGCATCTAGTTATGTGTTGCAATTTATGCGTGGTATCCTAAATTTGTGTGATGAATTAAATATTTGGTTTCAATTAATGAGAGTAGTTTTTACTGCTGTTAATTTTGTTAACTGATTTCGCTCTTGGTAAATTCTGAAGTGAGATTTTTCCCTGAGTTGTTGCAGCATGTATCTCTTCACGACATAGATTTTTATTTACGCAGCACCACAACAGCAGACACGCAACCCCAACCACTCGACCACGTGCACTAATTGCAAATCCATGTGCACATTTTGCACCTAACTTATCACCTCCCTAGCACACCACAATCCTTGAAGGAGAGATTTGTGGGTAATTATTCGGGTGCAAGTTGCCTCCAGCACACTAACAACAGTTAGCACCCGACACTGCACCTAATCCTCATGATAACCGCCACCGCGGAGACCTAACACTCGAGCAGCAGCATCACGACGATCATCAAGGATCATCATGCACAAAGAGCATGGAGAACCCCAGCAATGCCGCCAACCCTCCGCACATCAGGATCATGTACCAGTCCGGCATCACCTCTGCCATTAGAGCCTCGTCTCAAGCTCCTACAAACAGAAATGGAGGAGAAGAAAGGAGAAGGAGAAGCGAGGCCAGGTGTGAGGAAGGAGAAAGGAGCACCTCGGTCATTTTATAGCTCGAGATCGGTGTACGGTGGGCGAAGTCCACCAGCGCCACTCGTCGCTCGATCACCGGTGTTCGGAGGCGAATCCGCGAGCAGTGCCGACAGCGCACTGGCCCGCGAGGTGAGTGCACGCTGCACCAGCAGCTAGCGTAGCGCGCACTACCGCAGTACGGCCTAGATGCCCTATGCGCTAGATGTCGCCGGTGGAGAAAGCGCGGGAAAGCGCGCGAGAGAGAGGAAGAAGAGAGAGCCAGAGGTAGAAGAAGAGACTGACAGTGGGCCCTGGGTCCATCTATCAGCCAGAGAGAGCACTGTGCCCTCGGGTACGACCAGCGTATTTTAGAAATTTAGAAATTTATTCTAAATTTACTATATTCAAAAGTAGGAATTTCTCGTTTTCCCCCAACCATAGATTTTTCCACGCAGCTCCAGTATTCCATACTGTAGTTTTACACCACTTAATTGCCCACTCACTATAGCCAAATTTTAGTACTTGGGTAGGATGGTTATTTTTGTGATATTACTTTGAGATAGTAGGAGTAATATTTTCGAAACAGCCCTTAGCAAATCTCGAGGACGAGATTTTTCTTAAGGGAGGTAGTGTTGTAACACCCCAAAATTTTGACCTTGATTTATCAATTAAAATTTTGCCAGGAAATTAAATTTTATTTTCTGGTTTTATCTTTTAATTTCAGATCTCCCTGTCCCCCAGAATTTTTGAGTTTTTCCTTCTAGGTGGAAACCTTTAAAAAATATTGTTGGACTTGTATATCTCCCCAAGATCATTTCTTTTTGTCAGTGGAATTATTTCTACAATTATTTTTCCTAAGCTTTATTTCTTTAAAAATGGTTTCTCATAAGTTTTAGAGCCTCTTTTGCACTACAACCCTTTGATAAATTTATTTAAAAACTCCACCAAAATTTGGGGATGTTAGTAGTAGTGTATAATTCAACTTTATGCAAAAACCCATTGGTGTTATTTGGAAAATTTGAGCAAACCATCCTCATCTTCATTCTGGTCGAGTTTGGTGATTTATACTGCAACCATATTTTATCTTGCTCTTGTTGCCTTGGGATTTGTCCTGCTTGAAGTACACCCTACCAAACCCTTAAGTCCAGGAGATTGGACCCACTAGAAGATTTTAAGCACATGCAATAATGCCCTTTATTTTCTGTCCAGATTTGGGTTTTTCAAAAGCTTGCACTAGGGAGTTTTTGTTTTTGTCAAAGTGACCTTGCCACCCTCTTCATCATCTAAAGAGACTCCGATCTGCAGTTTTTGGCCACCCAAAGAGATGCCTAGATGCCAAAGGCATTCTGTCGAGCACCTTGTGTTCATGGACAGTTTTGGCATAGTTTCATATTTGCACTGTGATCTTGCCCCTATGGACAAACCAGCATGTCCAGTAATCTCCTAGCCACCTCTGAACTTGTTATGTTAATTTGCATTGTCCCCCAATCCCTCTAGGCCACCCTGGCATTCCGTCGTGCACATGGCACGCCCAAAGCACACGTTTTGCACGCGCGCGCGCAACCGAGCCGCCGCGTTCGCTTACCCTGCGCCCTGGCCTTTGCTCGCCCGCAGGGCCACGCCCTGTCCACATCCGCTCATCAGAACCATCCAAACCACACCTGGAGCCCCGCAGCGACACCGCCAGGTCGGCCATGGCAGCTAGCGAACGGCCGCAGTAGGCTCCTGCCATGGACGGCGCCGCCCGAGCCACAGCCGTGCGCCAACTCGCCCCTAAAGAGCCCGAGCTCATCCATTCGCTCCTCCAAGCCGCCCCCTGCATAGCCACGTCGTCTACGGCCACAGAAGCAGCTCACCATCGATCTTATCCCTGGCTGCCGTGGAACCGACCTAGTTACGCTATAAATAGGGACCCCAAGCTCGTCCGGACCTTCAGGCGACCTCAGGCCATCCCTCTAGAGCCCCCACAGCCAGCAATCGACGGAGGGAGGCCTTCTTCCTCATCTCCGGTCAGTTCGGCCACCGCCACACTCCGGTACCGAACGTCGCGCAGGGCCTCCCCTGTCCTTCCAGTGCCACCATCCGACTCCCCTCGACCGTGCAGAGCCACCCAACACCTCAGCCCCGATCGGGAGCCACCGTAGCCCAAGCCCGCAATTGTTCCCGAAGATGTCGTCCGCGGCAGAGCTTGCCGCCAGCGACCCCCTTCGTCCCCGCGACCCTCTCGACCACTGGGAGGATCGTCCTAGTGCGGTGAACCTGTTCCCGCCGTCAGAGCCCCGCGAGGAGCCGCCAATCGCCGACGTTGGTCGCCGGAGCTCCGCCTCCGCTCGGACAGAGGAGGAAGGAGGCGTGAGCTACTGGTCAAACCTGACCAATGGGCCCAAGGGACTCACTGTCAGTGACCCCCGAGTCGGCCCGCGCTGGTTTAAGTGGAAGCGTATTCCACCGAATACGCCTTCGCTAAGGGAAAACGTAAGCCCCTGAACCGTTTTCCTTTTCTGATTTTTAATAAAAATAGAATTTTGACTACACTTTGACTGGCTATAACTTTTAAAATACAAGTCCAATTGATTTGATTCTTTTTTGTTGTTTCTCAAATTTTGTCTAGTTTATTTTCATATTTATTTGAAAATTTTACAAACAACTTTTTTGTACTGTTTTGAAACTATGTGTTAATTTAAATTTTCTGAAAATAGGACTTTTGAAGAAGGAGGCAACTTCCAAAAAGTACACCCCACTTACATACTCTTGTAGGAAGCATTCTGAACCCCGACATAATATTTATTGTGTGTCGTTTGTGCAAATACGACACCACCTTGACGCTAAGTATTCGGTATTTTATGTGGTGCTATGATCATATTCATGGGTGCATAGTGATGATTCCTTGCTGTTGGGATTTTGATATGCTTCTGATAGTAATCACCCTCGTATGCCTTTCATGCCTACCGGAACGAATCCGGGAAAGTCTCTATCTTGGGTAGACACGAGCTTGTCTCTAGTTCTTCGTCGAGACGGATATGTCCGATAAGGCATGGTGAGGTATGATGAGTGGTGATTCTGTCTGATTGGTGTGAAATATATTTCTTTGACTTATCATGCAAGAAATGCTTTAACCTCCTGAGTCGACCATAGATCGAGTCTTGTTCCAGTAACCCCCATACTTGTTTCGTACGTACTACCACTTGTCCCTGCCATAGGTACGGTATGGTTCGGTAAGTTGTCAACCCCTTCCTAGCACACACCGTACATAGAGGCCATGGTGGAAGATACCAGCTGCATCCGGTAGACATGCCACCTGGTTCGGGGGCATGGGTGTTTCTGGTTGGGGCCGAGGGGGTAGCTCCGCTAGTTTACGCGCGTTATAAATTTTGTGATCCCATGCTAGTCGAGGTTGTAGCCTCCCCACTTAGAGTTTCGCTTAACGGGTGTCGTGGGTGATTCCAGACACCGGTAAGTTAGGCTGGTGTGTGCAGCCAGGTGTGTTTTCAATTAAAAGACCATAGAGAAAATTAGTCCTGATGGACTAAAGGAATCCGTTACTCGTGCGTAAAGAGTACACCCTCTGCAGAGATTATATCTATTCGAATAGCCATGTCCATGGTTAAGGACTACAGTATGGGATGGGTCAAGTGTCGGTCTTAGTGTCGGTCTTCGGAGGAAAAATTGCTAAACCAAAACATGGATCATGACTTGTGACTCATGATGATTATGATTACTATTATTACGGACTGACCATTTACATTATTTGAATTATTGAGTCTCCCTGGGACGGTTCTACCTCCTGGATATTCACTGTGATTATTCTCTTATAAGACCTTTATGTGGTGTCGCTCAGACGCCCGACTATGGCATGCTTGTTATTTAAATTACTTATAAGCCCTTTATGTGGTGTCGCTCAGACGCCCGACTATGGCATTCTTGTTATTTAAATTACTTATAAGCCCTTTATGTGGTGTCGCTCAGACGCCCGACTATGGCATGCTTGTTATTTAAATTACTTATAAGTCCTTTATGTGGTGTCGCTCAGATGCCCGACTGTGGCATGCTTGTTATTTAAATTACTTATAAGCCCTTTATGTGGTGTCTTACAATGTCGGGACCCCGATTCCAAGTCACATCGATCTAGCCGGCAACACCTCATATCACTTTGCGGCCTCACGCACGGTATTCCCATGGGTGTCGCCTTACCCTAGCTCGGGACCGTTTGCGCCTTTTGGCTCACGTATATGATTGTGTCGCTAGCATCCATATGATAGAGAACCCGGACCGACATGGCTAGTCGTGAACCCAAAGCGGCACTAACCCCTGGGGACAGGCATACATGATTCACATCCAGCATGTCGGTCAGCAACATGTGAATCCGGGCTGTAGCACTGGGCGAACAGGACTCCGGGAACCCGGGCTGTAGCAGGCTAGGCAGGACTCCGGATGTCACCTCATGACATTTCCGCGAAGGGACAGACACAGGAACGAAGTGAAGCACATGCCGGCCAGTCAAGTGTCCTGAGCAGTCGTGCTGGGCTAGCAGGACTCCGGTGAACCAGGCTATAGCGGACTACTATGGCTCAAGGAAGCACTAGACTACATTTCCCTATAAGAGAGACTGCCAAGGATAAACAACTAGATTGTCGGATCCCACACATAACAATACACGTCACATGTATGCATAACATGCAAGTATGTGTTGTACAACATGGCATCACAACATAATGCAAACTCATATAGATAAAGGCTGAGAAGAGCCACATAGCATAAAATACAAACAGGGGTCACATGACCCATCATTCAGAGCATACAAGAAACGGAAGCATTACATGTCTGGGTACAGACAACTACAAAAGAAGAGGCTAAGAGGCCCGACTATCTACATGTCCCTCCCAAGGGTACAAGATCGTAGCTGAGGTGCAAGCTACACGTCGAAGTCCAAGCGGTACTACTAGTGAGACAGATGTCTCACCTGCAAAACATAAATAAAGCAAATGTGAGTACAAAGGTACTCAGCAAGACTTACATCAGATCCTATCATACATGCATTTGTATCAAGAAGGTAATGTGGGGTTTAGTTGCAGCAAGCCAGCTTTGACTCAGTGGCTATCCTATTCCACGACAACGAGAAACTTCTTTGAGGTGAGGCAGCGCACACGAGTCCACTAATCACCACATCAACACACCACTATGGATTCATCCTCGTCTTCTTATGAGAAGGCCATCCATAGAACTCACACTTGTCTTGAGCATTTTAGAGTATCCACTTTAAGTTGTCTATGTACCACGTGAGCATCCAAGAAGTCCATTACCGAAGACACGGCTATTCGAATAGATCATGATAACCCTGCAGGGGTGTACTTCTTCACACACGCTCTCACCACTTATCACCATGTACACGTCATGTACCTCGGCAGCCTTCAAGCGGAAGCCTGGCGAGGGTGTCGGCCACAACCTGACTAACCACACAAGACTCTAGTCCAGTTTTATCACCTATTCGGGTTGCATCCGCAAGGAGATCCGGCCGGGGTGTCGCTCACGGCCCCAAATGATATGTGTAGGGTTCCCAAGCCCACCTCGTCAGAAGGATCTACGCTTGGTACACCGTGCCACTTGTGCCTAGTCTGTCCCAAGCCCACCTGGCCGGGTGCCACTTGGTAGACTACTAACACTACCTACAAACACCAGAAACTATTTGTGACTCCTGGACAGAGATCAAGTTGGCTAATAAGTCAAGAGGGGCACTTAAGCATTCCAATGTGTGGTAGTAGCTAGTCATTGGACAACATACACGGAACTCAGTGCTTAAGGACGATTCCAGTGAGACAACCCACCATGTACTCCTACATGGCCTCTCACTGCTACCTTTACCAAATCGTGTTCACACGCTTAACTCTCAGCACCAGAACATATTGTACCACTCCAATTCATTCCCGATGAATCAGACCTGACACAACTCTAAGCAATAGCAGGCATGGCATGGCAAGAACACAACATGGCTCAATCAACTCTTACACATGCTAGTGGGTTTTAACTATTTACTATGGCAATGACAGGTCATGCAGAGGAATGGGTTCAACTACCGCAACATAAAGTAGTAGTTGAATCGTTGTTCTCCTAATGCAATAAATGAGAGCAGGAGCGAGAGAGTAAGATTGTATCGGAATGAACAAGGCGGTTTGCTTGCCTGGTAGATCAACAGAGGGGGCACTGCTCCTCAGAGAGGTATTCTGGATCGGTCTCCGGAGCAGGACCTATCGAGAAGGAACGGTGTCGGCAATCAATACACCAACATATGCAACAATATGATGCATGAACATGGCATGTAGATGTGATGTTGTTTGAGCTAATGCAGCTAGCATTCAATTGGATGAAGTCCACTTGAACCAAGAATTCAAATGCAACTCCAAGTTAAGTCTTTATCAATGACATTTATATGTTTTCACCTATAAAGCAAGTATAAGTTGGTTTGACATGCATGAAAATGGTACATATGGATAGATTGCATTTTTCTGATAATTTTTCATATATAAATTATTTCAATCTGAGCTATTGTTGAATTTCTATGAATTTTTGAAGTTCATATCATTTTCTGGAATTTCCTGATTTATTTTGAAACCAGAAAAATGATATATTGCGTCAGCATGACAGCAGCATTGCGTCAGCAGGTCAAAGGCGGCTGACCAGGTCAAACCTGACGTGTGGGGTCCACACGTCAGTGTCTGTGGCTAATCCTAAATTAAATTAAACCTAAACTGGTTTAGTTAATGGGGTTGGGCCCACGCGTCAGTGACCCAATTAGTTAACAGGGTGTAATTAGTTGTTAAACTAATCCTAAATTAGAAATTAGTAGGGCTGGGCCCCACATGTCATTGACTCAGGCGGGGTCCGGCCGGGGTCAAAGTGGGTCAAACCCACCGGCGGCTTGACACCGGCGAGGCCCGAGACGGCGGCGCGGCTCGGAAAACTGCTACAGGGCCTCGTTCGAAGCGCGTTTGGGTGCATTGGAAAGCTCTTGCTCTCGCGTGTCAAACGGTGCAGGTGCTGGGTCGTGGGGAGGCCGGAGCTCGCCGGAGTGGAGCCCGCGGCGGTTGCCAGAGTTCAGGCGTGGGTGCGGGCAGTGTTGCGGTGCACGGCAGGGGCTGTGGTTGGCGGCGTGGGCTTGCTGGGGCAATTTATTTCCTTATGCCCATTTTTGTAGGAGCTAATGGTATTATTCCAAAGCTCCTCAATTACTAGAATAAATTTTGGATAATATTATATATATCTAACAATATATATCCAAAGCAAATAATTACTGCATTAATTCCAAATGCTCAAGATAAATACTTATGGGCTCCTGAAAATGTTGGTTTGAATTTTACCTCTGACCAATATTTTTAAAGAGCAACATGAACATTTTCTTGGACCTTTTTGGAGCAACTTTTACTTGGGTCATTTTTAGAAATGATTCTGAGGGTTTCACAGATCCCCATTTCAAATTTCAATGAAATTTAAACATGATGCAACATGAAGGCTAGCCTAGGTCATACCCGAACTAGGGATGTGACACACAAACGCCCGACTGTGGCATGCTTGTTATTTTTCTTTTATTTATAAGCCCTTTATGTGGTGTCGCTCAGACGCCCGACTGAGGCATGCTTTATATTATTATCCTTTCGAGGCGTCGCTTCAGACACCCGATCGGTGCATTCTATTTCTACTCTCTGATTTCATATTCGTGTTTGACATGAATAACCTGCTTGCGTGCATCATGGACTTTTATTTCGTGACTGACATTGTGGTCATGGAACATTTCAGAGCAAGATTATCATTTGTTATATTATACCTGAGTTCATAATGTTTGCGAGTACATTCAAAGTACTCATTGGCTTGTCCCTGGCTATTGTCTTGGCCAGATTTCTTGCATGGAGAGGAGCGTTGCGATGACAACCCCGGAACCTACGCAATGGTGATAGCAGCCTCGCGAAGATAGGAGTTATCCAGGTCAGCTGTTCCTGTGGGAAATGGAGTCCCATAGACACTGATGAACCACAAACCGCTTCCGCCATCAGCCACTAGAAACCTTGTGTTGTACTCATAGGCCAAAATGGTCTTGTACTACATATTTTGTATTTTGCTTCGAATTTCTGTATCAAGTTGGTGTCTCATCAGCTAACAGTAATCCTGGGGCTGGTGGTTGATGGCGGAAGCTCATGGTTGTTGTCCTCCGCACACACTACGGCAGCAAGCTTGGGGATAGAGGCCATCCCGTGCGGGCGCTAGGTCTGAGAGGACGGCCTTGTCATTAGTGTGTGACCTCGCTTGCCGATGACGAGTGCATCAATGCTGCACGTCCTTTGCTTCCCTCGGGGATCTGAGACCACCGGTGAGGATGGAGAGAGAGGCCATCTTTTTTAGATCTTGATAGAGGGTGATAGTGTGAGAAGAAAGTGGGCGGCGCTTAGCAAGAAAGTGCTGAAGCTCCAACCTATATATATTTTTTATACTAGTACTAGAGGTGGAGTAGTGGTAGAGTAGTTTATATTTTCTGTGCATACAGTACCAGTTAGTTGTGCTTCAAAACTGAACGACACACCAATTAAAAAATAAAGGTCGATAACTAATGTGGCACCACGGGCCAACGCGGCCAGATCGCACTCTGCAGGAGAAATTACACACCATGTTTCGTTGACATGTGGTCCCATTCCAACATGTCAGTGAGACGATGGCGAGTCCTTTTGTACAATTTCCGAACAGACATCTATGTAGGTCGGGGCTTCTCTTCGTGTATTGTGGCAACCGTCCACCGCCTCTTCTCCTTTCCCTCTAGATTTGGAACTGCTTTCGCATGCTCTTCCTCCCACCTCCATTTGCCTTCACCCTTCCTTCTGTCATTGTTCGATCGTCTTTGATATCCATGGAGGGAACATGCCGAAAATGACCCCGTTATTCTTGCCCCGATCTGAAATATGACGTGGTGGAGGAACTCATTGATCGGTGTGACATCATCACCTCGGCTAGCATGGCAGGTTCGTTCAAGACCATTCTCAACTCAACTAATAACATCATTACAAAGAACCCAAGGTTCCAGGAGCGGTTTGATCTCCCCTATCTTCTTCGCCATGATCCTGCTCGCTGGTGGGCGGATGACGGAACCCTCGCCTTGTGCAAGTTGATGCCGCTTGATAATGATACGTGTGATGTTAAGATGCCATCTCTTAAGGGTAAGGCCTGGACAGGCGCAAATGGAGATTGGGTTGGTTATATTGGGTACAACAGTGAGTGGGAACTTGTGAATGTGTACACTCGTCATCGGGTTCCACTTCCAAAAATCTCAGAGTGCCCTGAGGTTGAGCACACAGATGATCTACGTACGTTCAAATATGATCATGGTAACTGTCGTCTATGGAAGATAGCAATTTGTCGAGTTCCAAGCCGCTCTTGGGATTACACGAACTATGAAGTTGTTTCTCTCTTCGACAAGCTTGTTGCCGTCCTTACTTCCATGCCTCGATGGATATTGCTCAAAAATCAATTTCTATACACGGATGAGTATTGTGATGCAATTCAATACGAGCATCTTCTGTTTGCTGCCACCACTCATGGCACTGTTTTTGCATGGAATCTTGATGCTTTCAGTACATTTGTCTTCCACCGTAAATATAATTGTTTTATCCATGTGCATGCGGGTTAGCTAGTTTCCCTTTACTAATTAGCCTTCTTGTGTTTCCAAGGTCATGTGAACATTCCACCACCTATACTTGAAAAAAATTATAACCAAGGGGGACATGACAATGGTGATGATCACGAGCATGAGGACGAGTAGGACCCATATACTCAGTGGCGCATGGAAACTTATTTCTATGGATCACCTCTTCTTGTCTATATACAGGGCACTACTGATGTTACTAAGGAAGCAGGTGTTGTCTCGCATGGTCGCATTCTCCGGACCTATTCCAACATTTATTGCATGGTATTCGGGATGGATACTAGTGTACTAGCGCCAACACCTTCTCCCTGGTTTAGTATTGATAGTCTTGGAGGAAACTCGCTCTTCCTTGGACAAAACTATCCAATGACGGTGAAAGGCGATCCAACTGCTATTGACACAACGTTACTACCATTTATGAGAAGCAAATGTATCTATAGCTCGGACATTGCTATGGTTCCCTATCGTGGCTATCAAAATATGTGTCCTGATATAGGCTGCTTCAGCCTGGATGATCAATCCTCCGTTGGTCTCAAGATTGATAATAGCTGGTCCTTCCCAGAGAATCACTTCTGGTTCAAAGCAAGCGTTTCCAACGCCGACGAGTGGTTCAGATGAAGTTCATTTCATTACTTGTTATTTGCTTTATGATGAAAACTATAGTATTTATAATGTATCCTCATTGTCGTTGTGGGTTGATGACCTTTTGCATGTAATGCTAAATGATATGCCTGTGATAAACTTACTAAATTTATGAATGGCTTTCGAGTCGCTTCTCAGAGTGGGTGCTGCGGCGAGGAAAAAATATATTTTCCAAATACATAATTGTATGTGTATTGCAACAGGTTATCGGATGAGTCCAATCAACAATAGTACTACTATTTGTACTAGCTTCACATGCTTCACGCGTCGGGCTGGTGTTTTTACTATAGCTACGAATCCCATCATCCTTGGTCCTCGAATGAGTCCGATAGAAATTGCATTATGATGTTTGGGTTCAAACTTTCAAAACTGCTGCACTATCTCTACGTCTACGTATATGTGATACGACAAGTTTTAAACTTGAGACCAGCCATCCACCCTCACAAAGAACACTTTTTAACCTAGCACAGACTCCAGTAAATTTGGCTGCACTGTGAGGTGGGCCATATGTTAATGTGTTTGATGTATGTAACTAGCACCTCAAATCCTTGATATATAGTAGGGTGGCATGGGCCAAAACAAGCATTCACGTCGAGGAGTACGACACACGCCACCAGCACGACTTCCATATGACACCATATTTCTTGGAGTCTGTGCTATAGCTATCTCTTCAACCTCCTCGTTTCTCCAACTCAGCCATCGCGCGGTGGGTGAGGTGGGGGTTTGCCGATAGTCAGTTTCCTCAACTGCGGTCCCACTTGTAAGGCCAACTCCAAAGCATGACCCCAAACGGACATCCATTTTTCCCAGATTCGGTTTGTTTGGGTAGGGCAATGGGGTCGTGCCTGGGCCATTTCACGGATGCGGTGACCATGTGCCCAACACGCGGACGCATTCCGGCCGCGTACATTTTTCTTTGCTGACACATATCTTTTTTTCATCATTGATTTTTGGTACATGGAAATACATCACCAAATTTTGACTAGAGAAGCAAGACCAAAGAAAACAAGAACCAGAAGAATACAGTTTAGAAGATATCCAACTTCCATAACTGCTCATGTAAGTTGGATTAGTGCCTTCTCGATGCATTCATTGTTGATCTGCGGAGGCTCGATCTTGCGTGCTTCTTTCTTCTTGGAGTCTAAAGAAGTAGACATTGCTTCCTCGCATCTAGTCTCATGTCTAGCCTCTATTCTATCAACAAGTGCACTAGTCTCATCTCTAGCCTCTATGCTAGCTAAAAGTGCTAGAACATCTACTAAATTGCGCTCTATCAATATATCAATGTACACTTCTTCCCAATACCAAAACTTGCATCCATTCTACACAATAAAATTTTAAGTTAGCACAACTAGTCAAATCCAAGAGCACAACCAAAGCTAAAGTAGCACATACCCGATCGGTTGAGCACTTGATGAACACCCATCCGGGATGTTCCGGTGTTGTAGACACGCGGCGCAAGACCTTCTTTGGGCATTCATCGCACATAATGAGTGGCAACGGTGCACCGACGACCTTTTGGGCCAGCACCGAGCCCGGCCGACTGCCATTCATGTATCTGCCGGCGAACCACTAACGGTGTAGTTCTGAGCGGCTAGAGGAGGAGTCAGTACCTGCATGCAGCCTTGCGGCCTTGCCGGGGCCTTCCAGCCCGGTGCCCGGCCAGTCCATGGTGCGGCGCGGCCTCCCACAGCCGGGCAAGCTCAAGCCCGACAGGATCCGCTCCAAATCCGACTGCTGGGTGCGCAAAACACGTAGCCATGGTTGGGTAGCTTGGGAGCATCGAGGGAAAGGGGGCTGGGTGAGCGCACGTCCGAGCTGCACGTGCTGGAGTTTTCCTAAGTGAAGATGCAAGACAACACGTGTTTCCCTAGCGGCGTGGCAGACCAACCGTGTGGGGTTGTGAAGTGGCTTCACTCGTGTGGGGGATGGAGGCCATTTGTTGTGTGATGAAAACTTTAGTATTTACTAGAATGTTTTGTTGGAACTAACCTATAATCCAACATGTATCCTCGTTGTCATTGTGTGTTGATGACTTGTTGTATGTAATGAATGGTACATTTGCATATGCATGTCATAAACTCAATTTATGAATGGTTTTCGAGTCACTTCTTGGAGTGTGAGTACCGTAGTAGCATAGCCAGCATCCGGTTATATGAAGTTGCCACATCACATAGAGCCAACCTAATATTGGAGTATGCTAGAACAATAGTTAGTTCTAGTTAGATCTAGTAGAGCTAGGTGTCGCACGGAGGCCGAGAAATATGGTGATAGCGTGACTATGTGAGGTGGGCTTGTATGTACGTAGTAGTATGTTGTATGCACAATGTTTGTCGTGTTTCCTACTCCACCGGTCTAAATGTGGAGAAGATTTGGTCGAGTTCTTCATCCTTTTGCTGACATGTGGGACATCCAGCATCCAGGTCGTGTCATGCAAGAAAATGGAGTGCTAGTTGAAGCTACGTGATGTGCATCTTGGGTTAAACTGTAAATAGAATCTTACTCTTGAGTAACTCCAAAAGCGGCCACCGAAGATCTTTATTGGATTTGTTTTTCATCACCAGCATGTCGAGGTGAAAGATGTGCAGGTTCAGTGGGTTCTATTGCGTTTTCACTGACATGTGGGACCGCATGTGAGCAAACAGACAATGGGCTCCGCGCATCTGCTGGCTAGCTGAGAAGAGAGAGAGAGGAGGGTTGAGCAAGGACTGCAGGAACTTTGTTCTATGTAACCAGCACCTCGATATAGGCTCGATGGACGCAGCTTCATTCACTTACTGTTCCTGCCTTTGTGTGTATGACAGGTGGGACCAATAGGTGGCTGGCTCACCTATCATACAACCAAAGGCAGGTAAAGTTAAGGCACCGGAGCTCAGTCCAAGCTCGATATAGTGGGGTGGCATGGGCCATAACTAGCATTCACATCTAGTAGTACGGCACACGCCACCCACATGAGTCCCATCTGACACCAATTTTCTTGGAGTCCATGCTACAGCCATCTCTTCTCCCTCCTATTTTCTCAACCATCACGCGATGGGCGGGGTGGAGGTTTGCTGATAGTCGGTTTGCTCAACTGCGGTCCCACTTGTAAGTGAAAATGCAACACATCACGCATTCCCCGTTGAGCGGCGTGCCGGACCAACCGTGTGGCGGTGCGATGCGAACACGGCATGCTTTTCCTTTTGAACTTGTAACTTGTAAAATTTGGTTCTCCTCCATGGCGCGACCGATAGATAGAAATAACGATTTTCCCTAGAGTAATGAGAAGTTTGGTTCTAGTGCGGTTCATGCATGGAGTACGTATGAAAATTATGAAGTTGATGCGAAAGGTAAGATAATTACTGGTAGTACCATATAATACTACATGGATTTAACGGAAGTATAAAGATACATACGGATCCATCAACGACATCCTCACGCCCTAGTGTGCCGGGTCACCAACCGACATGTGGGGAGCAGTGGCGTTGGCAGCGAGCTCAACGTGCTTCTAAACAATGTCGTCCAAGGTTGCCCTGTGGTCCAAGAAGGCCAGCGACCTATCGTCCTCCTCTTGCATGTGGTAGTCCTTGTCGATGATTTGCGCGTAGACATGGGTGATTATGTCGATGGTGTCTTGCTACGCCAGGAACTGTGCGGCGAGCGCGACCTCGAGGTGGACATTCTCCGGCGCGACAGCGGGCAGTCGTAGGGCCAATAGTGTGTTGAAGAGGTTGTCACCATAGAGGCCGTTGAGCGTGGCGGGCATCACAGAGCCTAGGTGTGTGGGCTGGAGGCGTACGTCTAGGTCGTCCGCGAGCTTCTTGATGATGATGAACTTCTCGAGGAAGCCAACGAGGACCTCGTCGAACAAGGAGAAGAAGCTGTCGTCCAAGCGGCTGCTCGCCCTTGCAGCCTCAAGCACGACTTGGAGACGTTCCTCGGTGTCGGGCCGCAGGACTACGTTGTGGACCACCTGGCATAGCCGGCTGATGCTCGCGCTCATCGCCTCCATGGGTCTAGCTTCTAGTCAACTGATCTTGCGATTGGAGTGTTCACTCTTGCCCTTGGTTATTAGGGTGAGTATGTGTGTAGGATTTCATAGATTGCACTAGCGGGGAGCCTTTATATGAGAAGTGCAGACTGCGTTGCATTCACGTGTGTGTTGGCCGTCTACTCCTTGGCCCTCCCTCTGTGGAACTGACCTCCGGTGCCTTAACTGCACCTGCCTTTGGCTGTATGAGAGGTGGGCCAGCCACCTATTGGGCCCACCTGTCATACACCCAAAGGCAGGTGTAGTAAGTCAATGAAGTTGTGTCCCCCTCCGTGCCGGTGTAGTATAGTCATCTCACCGGACCTCTAGTTGGGACCAAACGAGAGAACTTTGATGTTTACTGGTTTATTAGTCCCCTTTGCGTTTTGCACCAAGTTTTGACCTTTGATTTAACTAATAAAATGTTAATGCATGTAACAAAAAATGTTGTGCTAAGTAGTCTCAAGTCATTGAATGGATACGCACCCGACGTCTTGTATTGGGTGATTTCTTTTTTCGTGCCAAAAAATAGGGAACAAGGTGAGAAGTTAATGCACCGCGCCTAGAAGTTTGCGGATTACTATTTGGTTTTTGTAACGTGACTAATGCACCAGTACGGAGGGAGTACAATAGTAGTCTTTGATTGCAATTTTTTGTTGGTAGCTTACCAAGCTGAGCGCTCGGTCATTACAATAGTAGTCTGATTGATGAGACTTCAGATTTGAGCCATCTACCGGAAGGAATAAAACAATACACCATGTATTTATTTACAGAGGGAGTAGTATATTTTTTGTGACATGCATTACTAGCTATTGCTAGTCAAATACTAAATGTAGATGGATGTGGTAGTACTAGTAAATCCAGACAGTGGTGCTAGTACTAGTAGTAGTACTACCAATGTAGTAGTACTGTACTACCCGTTGGTCAAATTATTACATGCTGCTCCTCATAGTGAAGTGACAAGACCCTGTGCCGGAGATGACAGCTGAGTGTAGGCGCCGTGTTCGGCATACCAAAGTCAGCCTCACCGTCTGCAGTGACTATCATCATGGCTGTAGAGCTAGCCTGCTTAGAGCAAGTACAGTAAGGTCTAGGCAGCAGGCTATAGAAGATGCCATGTCATTAAAATCCTAGTGGAAGAAAGAGAAAGGAAGAGAGAGAGGAGAGTGGGCACTACATGTGCAGCCCGGTTATAGCAGCACAAACAAGGAAAAAGTTTCCATGCAGCCTGCACTAGCTCCTCCCTCCCAATCACATGTCTCCTTTCACATGCACACATTAAATGCTAAAATTAATTTGTAGCTAATCTATAGCCAGCTTATTATATGAGTGAGATTTTCTGAAGGCTATAAATCACTTGGCATCTCTTTGTAGCCGGTAGCCAGCTACATTTGACCATGCTCTTACAAATAGCCGTGTTTGTCATAATTTCCCGTGCGTAGATGCCCGTGCATAGCATGGAACACCAAGATTTGGGGTGGACGGAGCCGACAGCGGCCATCACGCCAGATTTTTCCACGTCCTTCTAGATGTTGTGGGGAGGAGATAAGGCTGATTGTGAGAGATAGGGAGTTGTTTGTAAATTGGGAACAAGTGTGGGCATCTTTTTGCAAAACTGCAGAAGTTTGGTTTACATGCGTCAGATCTAGATCCAACGGCTATTAGTGAAAGATGGCAGGCAAACATCATCACCAACTCAGGACCTCTTTGATTCACAGGATTTTGAAAACCCAGGAATAGGAAACGGCAATATTACAAGTTTCAAACTGATATTACAAATGTTAGGAGGAAATTACTAGGAAGTTTACGTAAGAACTTTCGTTACTTTAGGTGGATGCAACATTAGCATACAAACTAAAATCCACCGCCCTTACAAGTCACTAATGGGCAAATAAATTTTTGAGTCTCTAGCCACCTGATGTTTCAAAAACAAATTCAGCTTCTGCGGAGACTTTGTCATTTAGGCTTAGACGCTTGCGGTGATCAGCACGCCATTCATTGTTGCACTAGAGAACGCCAAACCTCAGTACCCTGAGCACACTTGCCTCCAGACCAAAGAACCTAGCCAATTTAATCTCAGATGTGCTACCTCGGTAGTCGATCAAATCAATTTCTGTAGCATGGAGATCAAGGCATTCGATGAGATTGTTATAGTGCAGCACATTTTTCACTTTTGGATCTTTTTTATCTGCAAAATAAGATAACATATTAGAGCAGGTGGCTGTATAACATTGCCGTGTCATCAAGAGGTGCCAATATCATTCGCTCATACGATAGGGTTGGTTGGCTAGTGATATTCTCTCTCTCTCTCTCTCTCTCTCTCTCTCTCTCTCTCTCTCTCTCTCTTTCCTCTCATTTACCTAGGAGCACGTGAATATCGAGATTGGGCATTTGTTGCCTTCCACTATGTGGTCGATGCCATATTTCTCAAAAGTATGCCACATAATACGCATCAATGTTAAATCAAAAGATTTTGGCACCGCTCTAGCGATGTGAGAGAGTTGGCACCGCTGTGCACACAGACCCACATGTATAAACAAATCAATCAAACCAACTACGCCAGCCTCTCAGTCTCCCAAACAAGTGTTTTTTATTGCCTCAGTCCTCTTGCTCTCCCACGCAAGTGTTTCTTCATTGCATGAGTTAATTTGGCACCGGAGCAAAGTAGGTGATCCAGATTGGGGCACCAGGTGAGTAATGGAGGGGCATCGATGCCAAAAGCATCACAAGTGAATTTGGCACGTGTTTTGGCCTACATAGTGGAGGGTCGTTATAGCCCACTTTTGTACTACCTCGTATTTAGTGTAAAAATTTGACCATAGAATTACCTAAGAAAATGTCAATGCATGTCACCAAAAATTATACCATTTGAAATTATGTTCAAATACGAATCCAACGATATAATTTTTAGTGACATGCATTAACATTTTTGTTGGAAATATGCCCTAGAGGCAATAATAAAATGGTTATTATTGTATTTCCCTGTTCATGATTATTGTCTATTGTTCATGCTATAATTGTATTAACTAGAAACCATAATACATGTGTGAATACATAGACCACAACATGTCCCCAGTAAGCCTCTAGTTGACTAGCTCGTTAATCAATAGATGGTTATGGTTTCCTGACCATGGACATTGGATGTCGTTGAGAACAGGATCACATCATTAGGAGAATGATGTGATGGACAAGACCCAATCCTAAGCATAGCACAAGATCATATAGTTCATCTGCTAAAGCTTTTCTAATGTCAAGTATCATTTCCTTAGACCATGAGATTGTGCAACTCTAGGATACCATAGGAATGCTTTGGGTGTTCCAAACGTCACAATGTAACTGGGTGGCTATAAAGGCACACTACGGGTATCTCCAAAAGTGTCTGTTGAGTTGGCACGAATCAAGACTGGGATTTGTCACTCCGTGTGACGGAGAGGTATCTCTGGGCCCACTCGGTAATGCATCATCATAATGAGCTCAGTGTGACTAAGGAGTTATTCACAGGATCATGCGTTACGGAACGACTAAAGATACTTGCCGGTAACGAGATTGAACGAGGTATTGGGATACCGACGATCAAATCTTGGGCAAGTAACATACCGATAGACAAAGGGAATTGTATACGGGATTGATTGAATCCCTGACATCGTGGTTCATCCGATGAGATCATCATGGAACATGTGGGAGCCAATATGGGTATCCAGATCCCTCTATTGGTAATTGGCCGGAGAGATGTCTCGGTCATGTCTGAATGGTTCCCGAACCCGTAGGGTCTACACACTTAAGGTTCGGTGACGCTGGAGTTGTTATGGGAAATAGTATGTGGTTACCGAAGGTTGTTCGGAGTCCCGGATGAGATCCCAGACGTGACGAGGAGTTCCGGAATGGTCCAGAGGTGAAGATCGATATACTGGACGAAGGGTATTGGAGTCCGGAATTGTTCTGGGGGTACCGAGTGACGACAAGCGTGTCCGAAAGGGGTTTTAGAGGCCCCGGCAAATGTTGGGGGGCCTTATGGGCCAAGGGGAGGGGGCACATCAGCCCACTAAGGGGCTTAGCACCCCTCCCACCCCATCTCACGTAACTTGGAGAGGTGGGGGCGACTCCCCTAGGGCAGCCACCCCTCTCGTCTTGGGGGGCAAGTTTCCTAGGGGTGGGGGCGCCCAAACCCATCTAGGGTTTTCCCTATGGCCGCCGCCCCTCCCCTAGGGAACCCTAGGGCGCCTCCTCCAACCCCCTTCCCCCTATATATAGTGAGGGAGAGAGAGGGCAGCCGCACCCCTTCCCTAGCGCAGCCCCTCCCTCCTCCAACTCTTCCTTCTCCCTCGTAGAGCTTGGCGAAGCCCTGAAGGAATATCACAAACTCCACCACCACGCCGTCATGCTGCTGGAGTTCTCCCTCAACTTCTACTCTCCTCTTGCTGGATCAAGGAGGAGACGTCCCTGGGTTGTTCGTGTGTTGAACGCGGAGGCACCGTCCGTTCAGTGCTAGATCGGATCTTCAGCGATTTGAATCACCGCGAGTACGACTCCATCAAGGGTATGAAGATGCACTCCCTCTCTCTAGTTGCTAGCATCTCCTAGATTAATCTTGGTGACACGTAGGAAAATTTTGAATTATTGCTACGTTCCCCAATAGTGGTATCAGAGCCAGGTTTATGCATAGATTCTATGCACGAGTAGAACACAAAGCAGTTGTAGGTGATGATTTGTTCAATTTGCTTACCGTTACTAGTCTTATCTTGATCCGGCGGCATTGTGGGATGAAGCGGCCCAGACCGACTTTACACGTACGCTTACGTGAGACTGGTTCCACCGATTGACATGCACTTGATGCATAAGGTGGCTGGCGGGTGTCTGTCTCTCCCACTTTAGTCAGATCGGATTCGATGAAAAGGGTCCTTATGAAGGCTAAATAGAAATTGGCATATCACCGTTGTGGTTTTGCGTAGGTAAGAAACGTTCTTGCTAGAAACCCGTAGCAGCCACGTAAAACATGCAACAACAATTAGAGGACGTCTAACTTGTTTTCGCATGGTATGCTATGTGATGTGATATGGCCAAAAGGATGTGATGAATGATATATGTGATGAATGATATATGTGATGTATGAGATTGATCATGTTCTTGTAATAGGAATCACGACTTGCATGTCAATGAGTATGACACCTGGCAGGAGCCATAGGAGTTGTCTTAATTTATTTATGACCTGCGTGTCATTGAAATTGCATGTAATTACTTTACTTTATTGCTAACCGTTAGCCATAGTAGTAGAAGTAATAGTTGGCGAAACAACTTCATGAAGACACGATGATTGAGATTATGATGATGGAGATCATGGTGTCATGCCAGTGACGAAGGTGATCATGCCGCTCCTCGAAGATGGAGATCAAAGGCGCAAGATGATATTGGCCATATCATGTCACTTTATGATTTGCATGTCATGTTTGTCATGTTTACATCTTATTTGCTTAGAACAACGGTAGCATAAATAAGATGATCCCTCACTAAAATTTCAACAGATGTGTTCCCCCTAACTGTGCACCATTGCGAAGGTTCGTTGTTTCGAAGCACCACGTGATAATTGGGTGAGATAGATTCTAACATTCGCATACAACGGGTGTAAGCCAGATTTACACATGCGAAACACTTAGGTTGACTTGATGAGCCTAGCATGTACAGACATGGCCTCGGAACACAAGAGACCAAAAGGTCGAACATGAGTCATATAGTAGATACGATCAACATGAAGACGTTCACCGATGATGACTAGTCCGTCTCACGTGATGATCGGACACGGCCTAGTTGACTCGCATCATGTATCACTTAGATGACTAGAGGGATGTCTATCTAAGTGGGAGTTCATTAAATAATCAGATGAACTTAATTATCATGAACATTGTCAAAAGGTCTTTCCAAATTATGTCGTAGCTTACGCTTAAGTCCTACTGTTTAAGATATGTTCCTAGAGAAAATTTAGTTGAAAGTTAATAGTAGAAATTATGAGGTCCGTAAACTGAGGATTATCCTCACTGCTGCGCAAAAGGCTTATGTCCTTAATGCACTGCTCGGTGTGCTGAACCTCGAGCGTCGTTTGTGGATGTTGCGAAACATCTGACATACACGTTTTGATGACTACGTGATAGTTCAGTGCGTAATGCTAAGAGTTTAAGAATTGTGGCACCAAAGACGTTTTTTTAAGATCACAACACATATGAGATGTTCCAAAGACTAAAATTGGGATTTCAGACTAGTGCCCATGTCAAGAGGTATGAGACCTCTGACAAGTTTCTTAAGCCTGCAAACTAAGGGAGAAAAGCTCAATCATTGAGCATGTGCTCAGATTGTCTGAGTACTACAATCGCTTGAATATAGTGGGAGTTAATCTTCCAGATGAGATAGTGATGGTTCTCCATAGTCACCGCCACCAAGCTATTAGAGCTTCGTGATGAACTATAACATATCAGGGATAGACATGATGATCCTTGAGAAATTCGTGATGTTTGACACCGCGAAAGTAGAAATCAAGTAGGAGCATCAATTGTTGATGGTTAGTAAAACCACTATTTTTAAGAAGGGCAAGGGAAAGAAGGGATACTTCATGAAACGGCAAATCAGTTGCTGCTCTAGTGAAGAAACCCAAGGTTGAACCCAAACCCGAGATTAAGTGCTTCTATAATGAGTGGAACGGTCACTGAAGCAGAACTACCCTAGATACTTGGTAGATGAGAAGGCTGGCAAGGTCGACAGAAGTATTTTGAATATACGTTATATTATTGTGTACTTTACTAGTACTCCTAGTAGCACCAGGGTAATAAATACCGGTTCGGTTGCTAAGTGTTAGTAACTCGAAATAAAAGGCTATGGAGACTAGCTAAAGGTGAGATGATGATATGTGTTGGAAGTGTTTTCAAGGTTGATGTGATCAAACATCGCACGCTCCCTCTACCATCGGGATTGGTGTTAAACCTAAATAATTGTTATTTGGTGTTTGCATTGAGCATAGACATGATTGGATTATGTTTATCGCAATACTGTTATTCATTTAAGGAGAATGAAGGTTACTCTGTTTATTTGAATAATACCTTCAATGGTCTTGTACCTAAAATGAATGGTTTATTGAATCTCGATCGTAGTGATACACATGTTCAAGCCAAAAGATATAAGATAGTAATGATAGTACCACATACTTGTGGCACTGCCATTTGAGTCATATTGGTATAAAATGCATGAAGAAGCTCAATGTTGATGGATCTTTGGACTCACTCATTTTTGAAAAGATTGAGACATGCGAACCATGTCTATTGGTATATATGCATGAAGAAACTCCATACAGATGGATCGTTTGGACTCACTTGATTTTGAATCACTTGAGACATGCAAATTATACCACATGGGCAAGATGACTGAAAGGCCTCGTTTTCAGTAAGATGGAACAAGAAAGCAACTTGTTGGAAGTAATACATTTTGATGTGTGCAGTCCAATGAGTGTTGAGGCATGCAGGGGATATCGTTATGTTCTTGCTTCACAGATGATATGAGTAGATGCTAAGTATATTTACTTGATGAAACACAAGTCTGAACTATTGAAATGTTTAAGTAATTTCAGAATGAAGTTGAAGATCGTCGTGACAAGAGGATAAAATGTCTATGATATGATCATAGAGATGAATATTTGAGTTACGTGTTTGGCACACAATTAAGACATTGTGGAAATTGTTTCACAACTAATACCGCCTGGAACACCATAGTGTGATGGTGTGTCCGAACATCATAACTGTACCCTATTGGATATGGTGCATACCATGATGTCTCTTATAGAATTACCACTATCATTTATGGGTTAGGCATTAGAGACAACCGCATTCACTTTAAAAATGGAACCACGCAATTCCGTTGAGATGACACCGTATGAACTACGGTTTAGAGAAACCTAAGCTATCATTTCTTAAAAGTTCGGGGCTGCAACGCTTATCTGAAAAAAATCAGGATGATAAGCACGAACCCAAAGCAGATAAATGCATCTTCATAGAATACCCAAAATAGCTGGGTATACCTCCTATTTCAGATCTGGAAGCAAAAGTGATTGTTTCTAGAAACGGGTCCTTTCTCGAGGAAAAGTTTCTCTCGAAAGAATTGAGTGGGAGGATGGTGGAGACTTGATGAGGTTATTGAACCGTCACTTCAACTAGTGTGTTGCAGGGCACAGGAAGTTGTTCTTGTGGCACATACACCAATTGAAGTGGAAGCTTATGATAGCGATCATGAAACTTCACATCAAGTCACTACCAAACCTCGTAGGTCGACAAGGATGCATACTACTTTAGAGTGGTACGTAATCCTGTCTTGGAAGTCATGTTGCTAGACAACAATGAACCTACGAGCTATGGAGAAACGATGGTGGGCCTGGATTTCGATGAATGGCTCGAGGCCATGAAATCCTAGAGAGGATCCATGTAAAAAACCAAAGTATAGACTTTCGTAGAACTACTTGATGGTCATAAGGCTGTTGGGTGCAGATGGACTTTAAAAGGAAGACGGACAATGATGGTAAGTGTCACCATTAAGAAAGCTCGACTTGTCATTAAGATGTTTTCCGACAAGTTCAAGGAGTTGACTATGATGAGACCTTCTCACTCGTAGCAATGCTAAGAGTCTGTTGGAATTATATTAGCAGTTACTGCATTATTTATGCAGATAGGATGTCAAAACATTGTCTCCTCGATGATTATCTTGAGGAAAGGTTGTATGTGGTACAACCAGAAGGTTTTGTCAATCCTGAAAGATGCTAACAAGTATGCAAAGCTCTAGCAATCCTTCTAAGGACTGGAGTAAGAATCTCGGAGTTGGAATGTACACTTTGATGAGATGATCAAAGATTTTGGGTTTATACAAAGTTTATGAGAAACCTGTATTTCCAAAGAAGTGAGTGGGAGCACTATAGAATTTTTGATGAGTATATGTTGTTAACATATTATTGATCAGAAATGATGTAGAATTACTGTAAAGCATACAGGGTTATTTGAAAACTGTTTTTCAATGGAAAACCTGGATTAAGCTACTTGAACATTGAGCATCAAGATCTATAAGGATAGATCAAAAATGCTTAATAGTACTTTCAGATGAATACATACCGTGACAAGATTTTGAAGGAGTTCAGAAAAGATCAGCAAAGAAGGAGTTCTTGGCTGTGTTACAAGGTGTGAGTATTGAGTAAGATTGTCGGAGTAAATGACCACGGGTAGCCTAGCCGGCTTCCCCTGGCACTTCAGAAAAATTATAGCCCGATCAAGCCTCCAAGCTTCCAAGACATGGGACCGCCTTCCCCCAGCTGGCTACCTCACAAGACGGCTGTGCAAAGGCAACCCAGCCCTGAAATCCATGAGAAACAAGACCACGAGAAGGCCGACTTCCAAAAGGCATCCATAAAAGGGCCGACTCCCAGGAGCCGGCCCCTCAGCATGCGGCTAAGATCTTTCCCTCAGAGTCTGCACCCACATAACGGCGACAAGACGGGGCGTGTCTACAGTAAAGCCTGCCACCCCCGAATCCCGGGGCACGCATGGCCACAATGCACCATATGGGGCGGCCATCCCCGTCCGGCGCGCCACTGTTGCCACGATGATCATGACGTCACCCACGGTGAGGGGTCAGTACGATCCGGGGGTGGTGGGCCCCCTCGGTCAGGGAGATCCCGAAGGCAGCCAGGCTTCCCACAGTCGGCCAAGGGAATGGCCGGCTTCCAACAGCCGGCCAGCTCTCTCCCTCCAAGGAGGTGCTTCATTAAGGAGACAAGAGAAGGTAATGCTACAGTGATGAGCCGCCTCGCGGTGGAACTATAGCCATGCTTACCACAACAAAGCCATCGTCACCAGGGGCAAGGTAACAGTAACCAGCCCCCGACAAGACCCCCGAGCGGTGGGGCCGGCCTGTCGGCCAAAGGGTCGGCAGCCGGTGGGCCTACCAGTCAGCGGGCCCCACCAGTCGGCGGAGAAGCCGGCGGGCATAGACACAGACGGCTGGGGCCCACGCCCAGCCGAATTACAATTGTACCCCTATGGTGTAGGCCTATATAAAACCCCCAGGGTTCCCATGCAGGGGAGATCGCTCTTTGGATAGATTTTAGACACCACAAGGAGCAGAGGAGCGGGCTGGCCTGGCCCTCCTCCATACTTTCACCAAACAGCTCAAGGAGCATTCTGTAGCTACCCATTGAGCTAGTGATCACGCAGAGACCCCATAGAGTAGCATTAGGGGTGTTATCTCCACGGAGAGCCCTGAAGCTGGGTAAGATTCGCCGGCGTGCATGTCTTCGCCTTATCTTGTTTCCAGGCACCGGCGACGTTTTATTGGCTCCCACAATGCTAAGCCATTCATTGGCATATGTCGCACCAACCACCCGACAAAGACTCACGACCTGACAACGGCAGAAGAGAGAAAGGACGAAGGTCGTCCCCTATGCTTTAGACGTAGGATCTATAGTATGCTATGCTGTGTACCGCACCTGAAGTGTGCCTTGCCATGAGTTAGTCAAGGGGTACAAGAGTGATCCAGGAATGGATCACATGACATCGGTCAAACTTATCCTTCGTAACTAGTGGACTAAGGAATTTTCTCGATTATGGAGGTGGTAAAAGAGTTCGTCATGAAGGGTTACGTCGATGCAAACTTTGACACTAATCCGGATGACTCTGAGTAGTAAACCAGATTCATATAGTAGAGAAGTTATTTGGAATAGCTCCAAGTAGCGCGTGGTAGCTGCATCTACAAGATGACATAGAGATTTGTGAAGCACACATGGATATGAAAGGTTCAGACCCATTGACTAATAAACCTCTTTCGCAAGCGATATATGAACAAACCCCATGGGTGTTGGATTCATTACAATCACATAGTGACGTGAACTAGATTATTGACTCTAGTGCAAGTGGGAGACTGTTGGAAATATGTCCTAGAGGCAATAATAAAATGGTTATTATTGTATTTCCTTGTTCATGATAATTGTCTATTGTTCATGCTATAATTGTATTAACTGGAAACCGTAATACATGTGTGAATACATAGACCACAACATGTCCCTAGTAAGCCTCTAGTTGACTAGCTCGTTGATCAATAGATGGTTATGGTTTCCTGACCATGGACATTGGATGTCGTTGATAACAGGATCACATCATTAAGAGAATGATGTGATGGACAAGACCCAATCATAAGCATAGCACAAGATCGTATAGTTCGTCTACTAAAGCTTTTCTAATGTCAAGTATCATTTCCTTAGACCATGAGATTGTGCAACTCCCAGATACCGTAGGAATGCTTTGGGTGTGCCAAACGTCACAACGTAACTGGGTGGCTATAAAGGCACACTACGGGTATCTCCGAAAGTGTCTGTTGAGTTGGCACGAATCGAGACTGGGATTTGTCACTCCGTGTGACGGAGAGGTATCTCTGGGCCCACTCGGTAATGCATCATCATAATGAGCTCAGCGTGACTAAGGGTTTAGTCACGGGATCATGCGTTACAGAATGATAAAGAGACTTGCCAGTAACGAGATTGAACGAGGTATTGGGATACCCACGATTGAATCTCGGGCAAGTAACACACCGATAGACAAAGGGAATTGTATACGGGATTGATTGAATCTCTGACATCATGGTTCATCTGATGAGATCACCATCGAACATGTGGGAGACAATATGGGTATCCAGATCCTGCTATTAATAACTGGCCGAAGAGATGTCTCAGTCATGTCTGCATGGTTCCCGAACCCGTAGGGTCTACACACTTAAGGTTCAGTGACGCTAGAGTTGTTATGGGAAATAGTATGTGGTTACCGAAGGTTGTTCGGAGACTCGGATGAGATCTCGGACATGACGAGGAGTTCCGGAATGGTCCGGAGGTGAAGATGGATATATTGGAAGAAGGGTATTGGAGTCTGGAATTGTTCCGGGGGTACTGGGTGACGACAAGCGTGTCCGAAAGGGGTTTTAGAGGCCCCGGAAAATGTTGGGGGGCCTTATGGGCCAAGGGGAGGGGGCACATCAGCCCACTAAGGGGCTTAGCACCCCTCCCACCCCATCTCACGTAACTTGGAGAGGTGGGGGCACCTCCCCTATGGCTGCCACCCCTCCCGGCTTGGGGGGCAAGTTTCCTAGGGATGGGGGCGCCCAAACCCATCTAGGGTTTTCCCTGTGGCCGCCGCCCCTCCCCTAGGGAACCCTAGGGCGCCTCCTCCACCCCCTTCCCCTTATATATAGTGAGGGAGAGAGGGGGCAGCCGCACCCCTTCCTTGGCGCAGCCCCTCTGTCCTCCAACTCTTCCTTCTCCTCTATAGAGCTTGGCGAAGCCCTGCAGGAATACCACAAACTCCACCACCACGCCGTCGTGCTGCCGGAGTTCTCCCTGAACCTCTCCTCTCCTCTTGCTGGATCAAGAAGGAGGAGACATCCCCGGGATGTACATGTGTTGAACGCGGAGGCGCCGTCCGTTCGACGCTAGATCGGATCTTCCGCGATTTGAATCGCCGCGAGTACGACTCCATCAACCGCGTTCTTGTAACGCTTCCACTTAGCGATCTTCAAGGGTATGAAGATGCACTCCCTCTCTCTCGTTGCTAGCATCTCCTAGATTGATCTTGGTGACACGTAGGAAAATTTTGAATTATTGCTACGTTCCCCAACAATTTTGTCAGTTAAATCTATGGTCAAATTTTGATACTACAAAATAGGAAGAGTAAACTAGGACAGAGGTAGTACTTGATCTTAGGGTAACCATCGATTTACTAGTCTAAGTTACTTGCCACTATGACTAGCCTAGGCTACTATAGTAGTACAACAACAAAACGATGCAGGTGATCACGTGACAAAATAATAATAAAAACATTTCTTTCGGTGCATAGATGTAGTTTTGTACACTACACTTGTCATTGTAATTTGGGAAAATTAGGAAAAAATTGAGCTACGTTGTGATTACCATTTACTAATAGGAAAGAAGTTTCACCTCGATGAGTAGTTTCTCCATGCGTGAAAAGGATGTAAGGAATCCAACAACTTGATCCAGATTGGGGCCGATAGATTTTATTGCCAAGATCTTCACTGTGCGCATAGACTGGGTCAAGCTTGTGGGAATCATGTTCTGGATGACAGTCGTAAATACATGAAGAAGAAATTAAAAAAATTGAATTTCAAGAAGACGGAGAAGAAGATGAGTGTTGTACCTGAACGATTACAGATCCAATAAAGAGTTCAAAGAATTTGGCAGACGAGTACACAAACGTTGTCAATTTCGGCGCGTGAATGACCCTGATTTTTGTTGGACCTTCTGAATCAGATAGAAGCAATCTCTCAAGGAAAGGCGCATTCTCAATGACCATATAGTGGAACAGCTGGAGTCATCTCTTCCCAACCGATGTCTTGTTGCGGGGCCAGCAAGACACATAAATCCATCGGATATTCGTCAAGGCGAAGTGGAGGCTAATGAACCCGTGGATCTACTGAAGAGGAAGGTCCTCGAGCACAGTACAGTTGCATAGCAGGTGCTCCATAGACTTCTTCGAGATGCCAACGTCAAAGAGGTCGAGCTGCTTCAGTTGAGGGAGAAGAAGGGCAGGCGCGACATTAATCTGGGGAAGATAGCAGGAGTTGAAGCTGGCGTGGCACAGCGTTGGTGTGAGGCGGAGCATGGACGGCAGCAGAGAGCGACATCATACAACTTCAAAGTTGAGCTCCTCGAGCTGATCTAGGGCGGGGGATAAGAACCACTCGTTGAACTTGGCTTGGACCTTGCAGTTGGTACTGAACATGCGGATGTCAAGGTGTCTAGCTGGCCCAGGGTGCGATGAAAGGATCTTGGGGACTGCGGCCATGCATTTGCAATCCCCTTCACAAAGGCAGCTGTCGACGGTGAGGTTGAGAGGGACACGATGCCAGAGGGGGCGCCACCGCTGGGAGAGCAAGGTGGTCTGCACGGCAGATTTGGTGGGGAGGAGGCCGATGATGATGAGAAGCATGTCGTCGGGGAGGCTGCTGATGAAGTCTAGGCCCGCCAGATGCGATTTTGGCTTGAGCCGCCTCCGCTTGTTGGCTGCCTCGCCGTCCATCTTAGCCGGCGGCGACACCGGTGTACACGTGTGCTTGTGTGTGTTGTGTGTTGGGTGTGCGTGAGTGCGTCCTTCTGTGCATGCTGCAGCGTAGTGGTGAAGTGTGCCCTCAATTTACTAGCGTGCGGGGTGCTACCCCGAGTGGTTTCAACTTTGTTTACTTCACCGCGTGTCACATGGGCCTCTAGTTTACTTATTTTCACCCACTGCCACATGGGGCAGCACACGAAGATAGAGAACATGAGCTGACAAGGCAGCATGTGGATTGGTTAACCGGTTAACTAAACAATATACGGAGCTATACACTGACACAATGATCGTATAATCCCTCGGTATAGAGAGTTCGAGTGAGAAGGGAGGCCCGTGACAGATAGCAGAGAGAGAAAGAGCTACTCCCTCCATTCGATAATGTAGTGCCTACATTTTTTTAAGTCAAACTTTTGAAACTTTGACCAAGTTTATAAAGAAATTACTTATATCTACAATACCAAAGATAAATGATAGTATGAAGTAAGTAAATGTTGTGATGAATCTGTTGATCGTTCTAGATGTAAATGTTTTTCTCCACGTATACCTAGTCAAACTTTTTTGAGGTTTGACTTTTCAAAACATCCATATGCTTATGGAAGTGAGAGAGTACCTAACTAGAGAGAGGGGAGGGAGGGACAGAGTGTGTGAAATAGAAAGAATGACTAAAAAAAGTGTGTGTGCGTGTGTGAAAGAGACAGGGACAACACACGATAAAAGTAGAGAAAAGCGTGTGTGTCTTATGCAAACATATCTCACATGCATCTTCGACAGCGGAAGCAAGGTGAGGGGATAGTGTGTGGTTGTTTATAACCAAGAGAGAAAGACCCCTAGCACGTGGCCAAGAGGGATCTAACAAACAAGGGAGAGAGGTCGAGAGAGACATACGGAGAAAATGCAGACATGGGGAGGAGATAGTATATGTTTGTCATAGAGAGATCCCCGGGAGATCGTGATGGGACTACATGGGTGGGAGATCAAGTGACAAGGTGTGTGCGTGATAGAAGATACCCCGACAGATATCAAGATAGACATATGGATGGAAGGAGACAATACGTGTGTTCCTGATGGCTAGTGAGAGATAGGCATACTTAGGGGGGAGTGTGTGCACCTATGATGGAGTGAGGGATTATGGTACTTAGGGGGGTACGTGTCTCATAGAGAGAGTACAAGGGCAGAGAGTGTTAGATGTGTCTATGTAGCGCGAGCGAGACATGTGTATGTGTGAACCAGGGATATATAAAATTTGAGAGAGATAGGGGAGCCCCGATAAGGCTAAGTGGTGCGTCAGAGTCATCTAGATCGATGTAAAAAGCTTGCATTGACGTAACTCTTTACGACGAATTCTTTTATCACCTCCATAAACGAGAAATATTTCCTTAGTCCTCTAAGGATAATTTTGACCGCTGTCGAGTGATCTACTCCTAGATCACTATTGTACTCCCTTGCCAGAATCATGCTAAGGTATACAATAGGAGTGGCAAACAACATAGTATAATTTATAGAACCTATGACTGAGGCATAGGGAATGACTTCTCGTTCTCTTTCTATTTTCTGCCATGGTCGGGTTTTGAGTCTTTACTCAACTTCACACCTTGCAACACAGGCAAGAACTCCTTCTTTGAATGTTCCATTTTGAACTACTTCAAAATCTTGTCAGGGTATGTACTCATTGAAAAACCTTATCACGCGTCTTGATCTATCTCTATAGATCTTGATGCTCAATGTGTAAGCATCTTCATCGAGGTCTTTCGTTAAAAAAACTCTTTTCAAACACTCCTTTATGCTTTCCAGAAAATTCTACATTATTTCCGATCAACAATATGTCATTCACATATACTTATCAAAAATGTTGTAGTGCTCTCAATCACTTTCTTGTAAATACTGGCTTCACCGCAAGTCTGTATAAAATCATATGCTTTGATCAACTCATCAAAGTGTATATTCCAATTCTGAGATGCTTGCACCAGTCCATAGATGGATTGCTGGAGCTTGCTCACTTTGTTAGCACATTTAGGATTGACAAAACCTTATTGTTGCATCATATACAACTCTTTTTAAGAAATCCATTAAGGAATGTAGTTTTGACATCCATTTGCCAGATTTCATAAAATGCGGCAACTGCTAACATGATTCGGACAGACTTTTAAGCATCGATATGAGTGAGAAAATCTCATCGTAGTCAACACCTTGAACTAGTCAAAAACATTTTGCGACAATTCGAGCTTTGTAGATAGTAACACTACTATCAGCGTCCGTCTTCCTCTTGAAGATCCATTTATTCTTAATGACTCACTGATCATCGGGTAAGTCAATCAAAGTCCACATTTTGTTTCTCATACATGGATCCCATCTTAGATTTCATGGCCTCAAGCCATTTTGCGGAATCTGGGTTCATCATCGCTTCCTCATTGTTCGTAGGTTCGTCATGGTCAAGTAACATGACTTCCAGAAAGGATTACCGTACCACTCTGGTGCGACCATACTCTGGTTGTCCCACGAGGTTTGGTAGTAACTTGATCTGAAGTTTTATGATCATCATCATTAGCTTCCTCACTAATTGGTGTAGAGATCACTAGAACTGATTTCTGTGATGAACTACTTTCCAATTCGGGAGAAGGTACAATTACCTTATCAAGTTCTACATTCCTCCCACTCACTTCTTTTGAGAGAAACTTCTTCTCTAGAAAGGATCCATTTTTAGCAACAAATGTCTTGCCTTCGGATCGGTGATAGAAGGTGTACCCAACAGTTTCCTTTGGGTATTCTATGAAGACACATTTCTCTGATTTGGGTTCGAGCTTATCAGGTTGAAACTTTTTCACATAAGCATCGTAGCCCCAAACTTTAAGAAACGACAGCTTAGGTTTCTAGCCAAACCATAGTTCATATGGTGTCGTCTCAACGGATTTAGATGGTGCCCTATTTAACGTGAATGCAGCTGTCTCTAATGCATAAACCCAACATCATAGTGATAAATCGGTAAGAGACATCATAGATTGCACCATTATGATGTGGTGTTCCAGGTGGCACGAATTTGTGAAACTATTCCACATTGTTTTAATTGAAGACCAAACTCATAACTCAAATATTCATCTCCGCGGTCAGATCGTAGAAACTTTATTTTCTTGTCACAATGATTTTCCACTTCACTCTGAAATTCTTTGAACTTTTCAAATGTTTTGGACTTATGTTTCATCAAGTAGATATACCCATATCTGCTCAAATCATCTATGAAGGTCAAAAATAACGATACCCGCCACGAGCCTCAACACTCATCGGACTTCATACATCATTATGTATTATTTCCAACAAGTTTGTTGCTCGCTCCATTGTTCCGGAGAACGGAGTCTTAGTCATCTTGCCCATGAGGCATGGTTCGCAAGCATCAACTGATTCATAATCAAGTGATTCCAAAAGCCCATCAACATGGAGTTTCTTCATGCGCTTTACATAAATTTGACCCAAACGGCAGTGCCACAAATAAGTTGCAATATCATTATTAACATTGCATCTTCTGGCTTCAATATTATGAATATGTGTATCACTACGATCAAGATCCAACAAACCAATTTCATTGGGTGTATAACCATAGAAGGTTTTATTCATGTAAACAGAACAACAATTATTCTCTAACTTAAATGAATAAAAGTATTGAAATAAACATGATCAAATCATATTCATGCTCAACGCAAACACCAAATAACATTTATTTATGTTCAACACTAATCCCGAAAGTATAGGTAGTGTGCGATGATAATCATATCATTCTTGGAATCACTTCCAACAAACATAGTCACTTCACCCTTTAACTAGTCTCTGTTCATTCTGCAACTCCCATTTCAAGTTACTACTCTTAGCAACTGAACTAGTATCAAATACCGAGGGGTTTCTATAAACACTAGTATCAATAACATGTATATCAAATATACCTTTTGTTCCTTTTGACATCCTTCTTATCCACCAAGTATCTAGGGGCAGTTCTGCTTCCAATGACCATTTCTTTTGCAGTAGAAGTACTTAGTCTCAGGCTTAGGTCTAGACTTGGGCTTCTTCACTTGAGTAGCAACTTGCTTGCCTTTCTTTTTGAAGTTCCCCATTTTCCATTTGCCCTTTTCTTGAAACTAGTGGTCTTGTCTACCATCAACGCTTGATGTTTTTCTTGATTTCTACCTTCGTCGATTTCAGCATCACGAAGAGCTTGGGAATCGTTTCCGTTATCCCTTGCATATTATAGTTCATCATGAAGTTCCAATAACTTTGTGATAGTGACTAGAGAATTCTATCAATCACTATCTTATCTGGAAGATTAACTCCCACTTGATTCAAGTGATTGTAGTACTCGGACATTCTGAGCACATGCTCACTAGCTGAGCTATTCTCCTCCATTCTGTAGGCAAAGTACTTGTCAAAGGTCTCATACCTTTCAACATGGGCATGAGTCTGAAATACTAATTTCAACTCTTGGAACATCTTATATGTTTCGTGGCATTCAAAACATTTTTGAAGTCCCGGTTCTAAGCCGTAAAGCATGGTGCACTAAACTATCATGTAGTCATCATACCGAGCTTTGTCAAATGTTCATAATGTCTATATCTGCTCCTGCAATAGGTCCGTCACGTAGCGGTGCATCAAGGACATAATACTTCTGTGCAGCAATGAGGATAACCCTTAGATCACGGAGCTAGTCCGCATCATTGCTACTAACATCTTTCAACTTATTTTTCCTCTAGCAACATATCAAAAATAAACGGGGAGCTACATCGCAAGCTATTGATCTACAACATAGATATGCAAATACTACCAGGACTAAGTCCATGATAAACTTAAGTTCAATTAATCATATTACTGAAGAACTCCCACTTAGATAGACATCCCTCTAATCATCTAAGTGATCACGTGATCCATATCAACTAAACCATAACCGATCATCACGTGAAATCACTACAAGAATACCCTTTACAAAGCAATGCACATTCTACATCATTTTAGCTATACGTTGTAAAATTCACAATAGATACACATATTAAAGGTTGCATATATGCGTTGTAGATTTGCATCTCTTACCTTATCATGGGACATATGCAAAGAAAAAAAACAGGAAAGGAGACAGGGATGCGCGAGAAACAAATCCCCCTGATGCCCCTCTCTCTCTCTCCCAAATCGCCGCCCCCAACCGCCTCGTCACCCTCCTCCTCCCACCTTGCTGCTGGCTCTCCCCTACCCTCCTCCCACCTCACAGCTCCGGAGGCTAACCGATCTGCCGCATCACCCATCCACCAACTTATCACTCTCACATCCCATCTCTCTCTCTCTTGATGCAGCTCCTCGTTGCGCCACCGCACAGGCAACGTCCGGCGAATCCCGCCATCGCGAAGCACACACTACAAAAAAAGACACATCCGTGACATTTTGGGCCGAATGAAATTTTTTTCTGTCATACATATGACACTTCTATGATGATAATTGTGACAAAATATGGTATCATCATAGATGTGGTGGGCTCCTACTTCTATGACAAAGAAATCATGACAGAAAATGGGCTTTTCGTCCTGGGCGAGACGGAGACGCAGCTGCATGACATTCTTTGGGCTGTCCATGACGGAAAAAACCGTGGTAGAAGTGAGGGGGAGGAAAATTTCGGGGAGTTCCCGGTTACGGTGGGAGGTCGGGGGCCGAGCGATGCGCGTTTCTCTCGTACACGTACGCGCATGTGTGCAAGGCGTTGGCTCTAACTAAACCCGAGCGATTGCGCTGCAGGCTACGCATTACTGAACCCGAGCGATTGATCGATGGCTGTTAACTGAACCCAATCGAGCGATTCCTTGCCTACTGCTGCTAACTGAAGCCGATCGATGGGATGAACAGTGAGTGTTGCGCGGGGGGGAGGGGGAGGGGGTGTTGGATGAACAGTGAGCGGTGGCGTTGCCTTTGGATGAACAGGACCCCATCGTGTGGTGGAGGGCTGGATGAACAGTAGACGGTGGAGGGGTGCCCGTGGAGGGGTGGATGAACAGGACCGCGTGGTGTGGAGGGCAGGATGAACAGTAGACGATGGAGGGGTGCCCGTGGAGGGGTGGTTGAACAGGACCCCGTGGTGTGGAGGGGTGGTTGAACAGTAGACGGTGGAGTAGCGCCCAGTGGAGGCTGGATGAATAGGAGCCCGTGGAGGCTGGAGGAGGTCGATGGTGGATGAACAGTAGCTCGTGGAGGCTGGAGGGGGTTGACGGTGGAGACGAACAGTATCCCGTGGAGTCCCGTTTTGCGGTACGCCACACCCCTCCCGATGAACAGGACCCCTGTTTCGACCGTAGCGCTCCAACACAAGTCCGTTTCCTCTGTTTTGCGGTACGCCACATCCCTCCCGATCAACAGGACCCCCATTTCGACCGTAGGAGGTCCATTTCCTCCGTTTTGCGGTACGCCACACCCCTCCCTATCAACAGGACCCCCGTTTCGACCGTAGGAGGTCCGTTTCCTCCGTTTTGCGGTACGCCACACCACTCCCGATCAACAGGACCCCCGTTTCGACCGTAGGAGGTCCGTTTCCTCCGTTGTGCGGTACGCCAGGCCTCGTTTCCATCGCCTCTTCCGTCCAAGCCCTCCCGATGAACACGACCACGCATTCCGTTCCGACCCATAAACACGACGACGACGTTGTTTCTCCGTTCCGACCCAGCCATGTACATGAGCCCTCGCCGTATGTATGCGCGAGTAGGCGTTCGAGACCCCGCCCGTATGTACACATACGTGGCCGTATTTTCTTTCTTGCACCCTGGCCGCCTCTACTACGACACGTGCGCGCCTCTACATCCACCAGTATATATGTACATTCATGTTCACGACCAGAATGACAATGCTACATACGCTTCGACCAGGTGGGTCCCGACTGTCAGGCACTTCCTTGCGTGTGAAGGTGTAGCTGGTGGGTCCCAGCAGTCAAGGGGGAAACGTTTTTTCGCAAAATACGATGGCCCGTCCGGTGGGTCCCTGCTGTCAGGTGGAGGAATCATTATTTTCCGCATAATAAGGAGGCACTTCCTTGCTGCCGCCATGGACCCAGCTGTCATCCTCTCCACGTATAGTCCATGTCCGATGGAAGTCGTTCCTTGACAACATTGACAACGCTGCACCGAGAGCACCAGGGCGGTGGACGACGGTGAGGCCTAGGAAGGGGACGACGGGGAGCCGGGGAAGACGCGGCAGTGGAAGCCTGCGCGTGCGCGGAGAGGAGTACGAGGGATTCACTGGTTCGGCTGCGGTGTGAGGCTGTCAATGCCGCAGGGCCTGGCCAGCGGTGGGAATAGTAGGGGCGGTGAGGCCTCCACGGCAGCACGGCCGGCCACGGGAGGCAGGAGCATGCGGCATGACCGGCGCTGCTTTGGGCGGCTGGAGCAAGAACACCAGAGGTTGAAGAAGCACTACGACCGTTGGATGGACATCGTACGGTCAATGGAGCTAGAATCGTTCATATTGACTAAGTTGACAAAGCCCTTCATCCCCGTCAACTTAGTAGGCCCACAAGTCAGCCTCCCACCAAGGTGGATCCCAGCTAGCCGGAGGAGTATTCATTTTTTTCTGCGTAATAAGGAGGCACTTCCGGTGGGTCCAAGCTGACAGCGGGGGGAACGTGTTTTTCATGAAATACGGTGGCCCGTCTGGTGGGTCCCAGCAGTCAGGGGGAAACGGTTTTTTTGCAAAATACTGGTGGCCCGTCCGGTGGGTCCCTGCTGTCAGGTGGAGGAATAATTATTTTGCATGTAATATGGAGGCACTTCCTTGCTGCGGCCGTGGACCCAGCTGTCAGCCTCTCCACGTACAGTCCACGTCCGATGGAAGTCGTTCCTTGACCATGTTGACCACGCCACGCCGAGCGAACCAGGGTGGTGGACGACGGCGAGGCCTGGGAAGGGGACGAAGCAGAGCCGGGGAAGACGCGGCAGTGGATGCCCACAAATAGAGGAGTACGAGGGCACTGGTTCGCTGCAGTGTGAGGCTGCCGTCGCCGCAGAGTAACAGGGGGTGTGGGTGAGTAGAGGGATGGCCTGGCCAGCGGTGGGAGTAGTAGGGGGCAGTGAGGCCTCCGCCGCATCGCAGCCGGCCACGGGAGGTAGGAGCACGAGGCACGACCGGCGCTGGTTTGGGCGGCTACAGCAAGAAGACCAGAGGTTGAAGAAGCATTACGACCGTTGGATGGACATCATACGGTCACTAGAGCTAGAATCATGCATTATTGACTAAGTTGACAAAGCCCTCCGTCCCCGTCAACTTAGTAGGCCCACAAGTTAGCCTGCCAGTATACTGGGTCCCAGCTAACAGGGGGAGTATTCATTTTTTTGTGCGTAATAAGGAGGCACTTCCTTGCGTGCCAAGATACAGCTGGTGGGTCCGAGCTGTCAGCGGCGGTAACGTTTTTTTCGCGAAATACAGAGGCCCTTTCGGTGGGTCCCTAATGTCAGGTGGAGGAATCATTATTTTGCACGTAATAAGGAGGCATTTCCTTCCGTGCGGCCGTGGACCCAGCTGTCGGCCTCTCCTCGTACAGTCCACTTCAGATGCATGTCGGTCGTTGACCACGTTGACCAGGCCGCGCCGAGAGCACCAGAGCGGTGGACGACGACGAGGCCTAGGAAGGGAATGACACAAAGGCAGGGAAAACTCGATAGTTGTTTCCCATGCGGAGGGGAGTACGACTGTACGAGGGTTTACTAGTTCGTTTGCCGTCGCTGGAGAATAACAGCAGGTGTGGGTGAGTAGAGGGATGGCTAGGCCAGCGATGGGAGTAGAGTGGGGCGGTGAGGCCCGCGCGGCAGCAGAGCCGGCCGCGGGGAGGAGGGAGCAGGCAGTCCCGCCGGTGCCTGTTTGAGCGGCTGGAGCAGGAAGAGAAGAGATTGAAGAAGCATGACGGCCGTTGGATGGACATCCAACAGTCACTGCTTGTGTGTCAACCTTTTTTTAGGAAAGCCTCAAATCTGTGGAAAACAACATGTAGCCCATCTGCCATTATTTCTAATAATTTTCAGCCCATTTATTAATTCTTAAGATTTTTTTTGGAGCCCATAGTCTTTTTGTTAGCATTATAGCCCAAATTGTGGCCACGGTTAAAAAGTTATACAAAATTTTGCATATTTCGGTGCGGTCCGAACTGTTTTTAATCCCGAAATTTCGACTCACATTCAAACTGATTTTAAAAATAAATGTATATCAATATAAAATCCAACAAATTCTCCACGCATAAAAATTAATGTAATTTAAAACCTTGAAATGAAAAAAAAGATATTTGAAACTAATTGCCGGTTTGATGTGTTTTAAAAATGTACAGCCCATTTCTCATTACTGATGGGCCATTTTCTCGGCCACCTGAATGAAAGCTCTCCTCGTCTTGGAAGATTTGCAGCCCAATAGGCCTGACAAAGCGACTTACTTGGCAAATCACAAAAAACTGGGCTATGGCCGTGGACCCAGCTGTCAGCCTCTCCACATACAGTACTCTTCCGATGAAAGTCGTTCCTTGACCACGTTCACCACGCCGCACGGAGAGAACCACGGCGGTGGACGACGGCGAGGCCTAGGAAGGGGACGACGCGGAGCCGGGGAAGACGCGGCAGTGGAAGCCCGTGCGGAGAGGAGTACGAGGGTTCACTGGTTCGGATGCGGCTGCCGTCGCCGCAGGGCCTGGCCAGCGGTGGGAATAGTAGGGGCGGTGAGGCCTCTACAGCAGCACAGCCGGCCATAGGAGGCAGGAGCATGCGGCACGACCGGCGCTGATTTGGGCGGCTGTTGCAAGAAGACCAGAGGTTGAAGAAGCACTACGCCCGTTGGATGGACATCGTACGGTCACTGGAGCTAGAATCGTTCATATTGACTAAGTTGACAAAGCCCTCTGTCCCCGTCAACTTTGTTGGCCCACAAGTCATCCTCCCACTATGGTGGGTCCCAGCTAGCAGGGGGGTATTCATTTTTTTGTGCGTAATAAGGAGGCACTTCCTTGCGTGCGAAGATATAGCTGGTGGGTCTGACATGTCAGCGGGGGGAATGTTTTTTCGTGAAATACAGAGGCCCTTCCGGTGGGTCCCAGCTATCAGGTCCTCGCAAAGAAAAAGGGAAAGAAAATCAAAGACATGGGAAGGCGTACAGAACAAGCAAGTGTACCACTAAAGAGACGTTGCCAAGTTTTAGAAAAAATAAAGACGTGCTCCTGTAGCTGGTTCGAATCCAAACCTAGACTATGACTATATATGGTGCTATGCTACTCTGCAAGTAATGAAACTGACATATCCAACGTTCGCTTCTCCTCTTCTCTACTTACTCTGCCTAGCATCAGAAGCTCTCGTCGCAGCAACCATGTCCGCTGGCTACTCGTCCACCAGCTCTTTAGCAGGCAACAACCAGATATGCGCCAAGTCGCAACCCGTACCATCACCTATGGGTCTCATCACACCCTCGCCGGCACGCGCACCGCAGCCGATTGCTCATCGCAGCCTGCTGCCGTTGGTGTGGTGCCACTACTGCAAATCACGCAGAGTCATCCGTCGCGTCTCAACCACAATCCGCAACCCTGGCTGAGTCTTCTACAAATGCCCGAATCATGGGGTAATAATATGTTTAAGTGTTGTTCTGCTGCTTTCAGTTGCTGATTTTTTTAATAGTTTGGTTGATGATCTACCAATTTGATTCGTGCAGAAAAGGGAAGATTCGTGTGATTTGTATTTCTGGGAAGTTGCTGATGTGGGGGAATGCAACTACGCTGATTATTTGGTTAGCCGAGGAATCCCAATACCAGCAGGTTGGGGTGTTGGACAAGTAACTAAAGAAACGACAGAAGAGGAAGATGCAGAGCAGAAGGTTAAAGATGCAGTTCCTCTGGTCATGGCCAAGCAACAGCTGCTGAACGGCCTTGACAGCAATGAGGAGATGAAAGAGCTTGTGAAGATAATGGGCAAAATCGATGTGCTCTGTAGGATGATTGTCTCTTTATTTGTAGTGTATGTAGCACTCGTGATGTATTCAGTGGCTACGACATGAGCAATTTGCTGAAACTACTAATGAATGAAACCTGTGTAGCAGGTTGGGCGTAGTGTTGTGAACATCTAATGATTTCTATTAACGGAAATCAGGGGGTATCCCCTTTTGCTCATATAAATAAATAAATAACAGAGGCCCTGTCGGGTCAGCTTTGTTCTCATTCGAAGACGTCGAGCAAATTGCAGTCCAACAGCAAACTATGTCATCAAATTCAAGTTTCACAGCCAAATATGATTACAACTAAACAACAATGTCATCATGTTTTAGTTGTCATACAATCACCAAACAAAAATCAGCATACATAACAAGTGATGTTCTCACAGCAAAATACTAAACAACATGTTCATCAAGTTTCAGTTGTCACAGCAAACACAATTTCACATAGTAGATAAAAAAACGTCTTCTGACACGCAAATACAACAAAAGCAATGTAATCATCATCCGCAGCAGCAGCGTCAACATCTTCGCCATGTGTATTAGTCTGAATCGTAATTCCCCACGGTGTCATCTTCTTCTTCGTCCTCAACGTCCTCGAACGTTGGCTTCTTCTTGATCAACTCTTGTATGTCCACAGCACGACAGGAAATGTTTTCACCGGCGTCATTGACATGATAGTTCTCAAAGATATTAGGAACATCTGTGTTATCTTGTACATCAGGAGAAGTGTAAGCATCATCTTGTTGTGCAACTTCATTAAACGAATTCCTCTGCTCAAACCTTTGCAATACTCTCCAGTCATTGCTACGTGCAAATGTGTCTTCCAAGAAAAATATCTGTGTTGCTTGATTTGCCAAAATAAAAGGATCATTGTCTGGTACGCCGCCTTGACATTGATGGATTTGAAATAATCATCAGCTCTGGGTTTTGCGATCCTGGAAAACAGGTTATACCAACGACAACACAACAGAACCACACACCGATGATCCTCGAAACTGGAGATATACTGCAACTGAACAATGTCTGTTATGTTAGCATACATTTCAGTTGTCTCTTTGTCATACGTATCTGTGCTCATGATGGCACTATTTTGTGTCTTCCTGCCTTCGTCTTGTGCAAGGGTGTTGTAGCGCACATCTCCAACAACGCAAGATTCATAATGTCTTACCCGAGTATCAGGACCCATTGCTAGTGAGTAAAGGGCATCATCAACTGCCTGCCCATCCTCCCGCATCTTCTTAACCTATGGTTAGAAAATAGACAAGCTGATCATCTTATGTACTCAATATATTAAAAAAATTGACAGTGCACTTCAAAAGCTTACATGGTTCTTGAACCATTTCGCAAATCCTGCCATAACCAGTTTGTCAATGTTTCTTGGATTTTGCGGCAGTAACTCCTCTTTGTAGATGCTGCACAACATAGTGATCACGTCAAACATCTAAATATATAAGAATGTGCTGCAAGTTTGATAGATTACGATGTATAAGCTGCAGTACTGCACTTACTTGATATAAGGTAGTATCTTAGGACAGTTATTCAACACATACCAACCCATTTTGTCCAAATCTTTAGGTTTGTCCTCTTGTTGACTCTTCCCTGTAACTCGAACAGAATAATCGAAAACATTGAGCCCGGGATTGTCTTCACCCACCTCTTTGCTAACCTGATCAGCTGTTTCAATGTATTTTGAGATGAATATCAATGCTTCTGTAGCAATGTAGGCCTCTGCAATGGAACCCTCGGGTCTAGCTCTGTTCCTAACATAGCCCTTGAAAGTGCCTAGCCGCCTTTCAATAGGGTACATCCAGCCATACTGTACTGGACCTCTAAGTAGTGCCTCATCAGGTAGATGAATAGCCAAATGCACCATCACATCAAAGAAGGCTGGAGGATATATCTTCTCAAGGTCGCATAGGATAGGTTGTATCTTGTCTCTAACACGCTCCAAAGCATCTATCCTGATATTTCTACTGCAGAGTTCCCTAAAGAATTGTCCCAACTCTGCAGCTGCTCTGTATAAGTCAGGGCAGCCCAATCCTCTAAGGATAGCAGGTAAAACCCTTTCAAGTAGGACGTGGCAGTCATGAGTTTTCAACCCTTGTACCTTGTTTCCATCTGCACTGACTCTCCTTTCAGGGTTGGAAGCAAATCCATGTGGGAATCTCACACGTGACAGGACCTCACAGAATTCTTTTCTTTTTACCTTGTCCAAGACGTACACAGCTGGTGCCATATCCCGTGGTTTGCCTTCATCTTGCACCAGCAAATCCTTTCTGATACCCAGGTGTGTCAAATCAATCCTAGATTTTAAGGTATCTTTCGTCTTGCCTTCAATATTAAGAAGTGTGCCGATAATGCAATCACATATATTTTTCTCGATGTGCATCACATCAAGATTATGCCGCAGATCCAAATCTTTCCAATACTCCAAGTCCCACAAAGTGGACCTGCGGTTAAACAATAATCTCTCTTCTGCCCGGCCACGCTTCCTTTTCCCGCTACCATTATCAGGATGGTTTCCTAGTGTAATATGCCTGACCTTCTCTAATTCCACTTGCAACTCATCGGCGGTGAGCCTCTTTGGCGCATCACGGTTTTCATGCTTTGCATTGAACACATGTATTTGGTATTTTCTAGGAAGCGGCTTGTCCTTGGCAAGGAAACAGCGGTGTCTAATGTAACAGATCTTGCTAAGTATTGCATATGACAGCGGATTCCTATCACAGCGAACACATGGATTGTAACCATGTGTCGTTCGCCCTGACATAGTGCCCAAAGCCGGATAATCATGGATGCACCAAATTATAACAGCACGCAGAAAGAAATCAGCTGGTGGGCTGCTATATAGGTCTCGAGTGAGAACACCCTTCCATAGCTGTTAAAGTTCCTCCACAAGAGGCTCCATGAACAAATCAAAATCCTTTCCAGGACTTTTTGGACTTGGGATGAGCAAGGCTGTCATGTAGTTTGATTCTTTGGTGCGGACATTTGGAGGCATGTTGTAAGGGATAGCAAGCACTAGCCACATGCTATATGTGGCGCTCTGGTGGCCGAATGGGTTAAATCCATCTGAAGCTAAGCCAAGTCTAATGTTTCTTGGGTCAGCAGCAAACTCTTTGTGTTTATCATTGATACTTTTCCACTCACTACCATGAGATGGATGGCTCATTACATTTTGATCTCTATACTCCTGGTTCCTAGAATGCCACAGTACATCCTCTCTTGTTTCAGCATCATGAAACAACCTCTGCAATCTTGGTGTAATTGGAAAATGTTTGAGAACATTATGAGGAATCCTCTTCACAGCATCGCCATCTTTCCATCTTGATGATTTGCATTTCGGGCATTCACTTAAGTTGGCATAATCCTTCCGGAACAGAACACAATTATTCTTACAAACATGGATCATATCATATCCAATTCCAAATGCACGAAGGAAATTCTTCATTTTACTGTAGGTGTGTGGCAGCTCAGACGCATCTGGGAAAGATTCGCGGAAAGCAGCCAACATCGCATCGATTGTTGGTCATGCGCTCAGATGTCTTCACCTGAAGAAAGGTGACCATAGCTGAGAATACTGACAGCTTATTTCCTGGGGTGACATCAATGTTGCATTGTTCCAACATGCGGGCCCACCGTTTTTCTTCTGCAGGTGAAAGTTCACGGAATGCACGAGCATTTCATAGCATTGTTTCAATGTTGGTCAAACTCACTGGCTCCGCCACCACCACCTCCTCCTCCTCTTCCACCTGATCATCACGCAGACCAAGATGGTGATCTGCTGCTTCCACGTAGTCAATAACATTGACGTTCACAGCGTCACCATGATGAACCCACCTAGAATATGTGACCGACATCCCATACAAGTGTAGATGATTTTGCACAGTTGACTGGGGTCTTGTAACTGAATTCATACAACTGCTACATGGGCAGAGCACATCTGATTTCGGACCACCGTACTCAGCTCTGATAAATTTCATGAAGTTTTCAACCCCCTCGACATATGCAGCGGAGAATCTTTGAGCAGAAGTTATCCAAGTCCTGTCCATCTGTTAGACATACAAATTAGTTCTTCTACTAGATATTATAGGAAAAACATATATGCTTTTTTATGAAGTCCAGAAAAAATACCTAGGTCGATGTCTAAAGCTATGGCAAGATATTTGGACGAGCAGATCTAAGTAACGAAATATATGTAAAGCTAACTCAGCAAACAGATTTGAGTGCCAAATTATGGCAGGCTGTTTTAGCAATCAATGAGGCCGAGCACACAGCGATCGAACTATCGAAGGCCATCGCAGCAACAAAGATCGAGTATAAAACGGTGTAGAGCTATTTCACCTAACAGATTGGCTACTAGACCATGGCAATCTACGTCACAATAAATATATGGCGGGATATTTTAGCAACTAATCGGCCTTGGCATGCCATCTCAGCTAAGCAGATTGAGTGCAGAACAGGGCAAGGAAGCTTCTTAAGAAGAGCATATTGACAGTAAACTACTTTGGCAAACAGTGAGATTAACAGCGTCCATCAGCTAACATTCATTGCTACACCGACATGAACGGGGCCTCAGTCTAGAATGCGCGTACCGTGTGAGAAGCTGTCTGTCGTGCGTCTCCACGCGAACGTAGCCAGAGGTGGCGGCGCGGCTACAGGACGGCAGTCTACGAGAGCGTACTGTGGGAGCGAGAGGATCGCCGAACCATGGTGCCGACGTATCGGCGCAGCGGGGAGGGCGGCTTTGGCAGAGTGAATGGAGTGGAGGGGGACAGGGGGGGGGGGGGGTTGGGGAATATTATTGGCTAGTTGGCCGAAGGGCGGTTGAATCGGATTTGGGGGGAATTTATGGGTGTGGGGGGGAGGATTTTCGCGCGGTGGGCGGGGGGAGTTTGGTGCATGGTCGGTTTCTCCAAGTGCAGTCCCACGTGTCAGTGAAGAGGCAAGCCGAAGCTCGTTCCGTTTGCGTGAGCCGTGTGCAGGACCGAACGTGTGTGGGGTGCAATGCGACCGCGACAGGAGTGCTGTGAGTGTACCGCATTTTTTCCTTTTAAACTAGGTGCTTTGCCCCCATAAAAAAAATATCTGTTTCTTCGCGCGATCCATCGATACTACTACTAGTAATCCGGTAATCCCGACTAAAACGACGCGGCCGGGTCTTTAACTGCGTGATATGCCGGGAGGTTGGCTTAGTTGGGTTTTTTAGGACGAGTAATGCTACACCTACGTAATCCCAATTACGTAATTAACATAATGTGAAATGTGTGAGCTGTTGATTGTAGATTGGGGGGAGGGAGGGGCCCATCACAATGAAAATCAGGGGAGGAGAGAGAGAGGCAATTTACGTTAACCCTTTCGTAGGTTCCCGTAGATGTAGAAAGATGTTTCTGATCCTGCAATATAGGCCGTCCGATCTATATCTAACGGATAGGAAGGAAACTATGACAATTTACCCGCACTCATCTCCACATTTGCAGATAAGGCTTTCCCTCGTTCATCCTTTTCTCCCACAAGATCTTGATCTTCCGTGCAATGCACGGGCATCTTGCTAGTACTCCTACAATATGTATATTATTGTGAAAGTTCATATACACTGGCCGAGATTAACGCAAACACGGCAGATTTTCATTACATTTCAAACTTTTATAGGACAACAAAATAAAATAAACTCGACCCTAAACCTATTCTACGGCGGCGACCGACGTCCTCCATCTTTGATCTCCATGTACGGGGGCGGGGTTCAAGACCCGTGAAGTGAAGGTGCGGTCTCCGGCGAGGAAAAGTAGAACATGCGGGAGACGGACCGGCCAGTTGGCACACCATGCCCTGCCGCCTCCCATGCCCTACTCATCCTTGGAGGAGTCCCCGACCTCGGCGGTGCCGGACGTTGGACGGCGGCAAGTAGGACGCGTGGCTGACGGTGCTCCCGTCATCGGCCGCCAGCGTGGCTACCGCTTGTGCGGCGACTTCAGCGAGGGCGGCGACCTCGAGCTCCATCCCCGAAGACAAGCTCTCCTGCAGAGCGTTCACGCTTGCGTTCATGGCGGATGTGGTTCCAGGTAGGATGACGATGTGCTATGGTGTGGAGGTTAGCTTGGCGTGGCCGCTTTAAGTAGCGCATTCCGGTGAGGCCAAGCGTCCGGGTGTGTCATTAAGTCGCCGGAGTTGTTCCTCGGGCACCGAGCCTCTTAATGGCGACATACGAACGGACGGCATGAATGCAGGCAGCTGGCGCTGGCTGGGAACGCACCGCGCGATGGCACGAGGGACTAGGGTTTTGGTGTGCCAGGGTAGTCAGCTGCGGTCGTGGCAACGTTGGAGATGCCCTTTGCTCACATGCGATCCCCGCATGTCATTAAAAAAGCAAGATGACCCGGCATGGTCTCAGGTCCAGAGGATGCAGTTGGCCGCGCTACAGCACTCCGCGGACATGTCGCGGTGCCCCGTGCATCCTCGATGAGTCGGGTGTTGGGGTGTGTTTGGATTGTGGCCAAAGTGCACCTTGCCAAAATTTTGGTCATGACCAAAAGATTGGTCTTTGTTTGGATGGTTGCCATTTTTTTGGCATGCCAATGAACTCTAGCCAACTCTAGTTCATTTTTCTTGCTAATGTCGGCCAAATCATGGGCAACCAATACCTCAACCAAAAATTTGGTCATGACCCAAAGATTGGTCTTTGTTTGGATGGTTGCCATTTCTTTGGCATGCCAATGAACTCTAGCCAACTCAAGTTCATTTTTCTTGCCAATGTCGGCCAAATCATGGGCAACCAATACCTCAACCAAAATTTTGGCTACCCAATGCTTTGATGGGGCAACCTTGGGCACAAACAAAACATACCGTTGGTCGTGCCACAGCACTAACGCAACCCTTGGCAAACTGAAACCGAGTGTGTCTAGCGACGATATGAGCGTGTCGCTCACCGCGGTCGCCGTGTCTAGAGGCGGTGCTGGAGCTGCGCCCCGTTGTTGGCCCCAACGCCCCACATGAACAGTTGTCAGTGGCGAGGAGGTCGTGGGCCAGCTCCTCCATTGGACTAGTCTGTGCTACGTCGTCCCGACGGGTGTGCCCCACATGTCTGTTTCCCTGTTTTCCCGGCCATATTCGAGCATTAGTGCTTCGCGTTGCGCATTAGGCCTTTTACTATGTAGGCCAAGCGAGACAACTTATTGTTTATTTGAGCCGTTCCAGTATAATCATGTGGCATTTGCTTATTTCTCATTCCTCTCCAACCCTCTTCTCCATCAATCATGTCGCCCTCCAGTCGAGTCCATCCTCCCGCATGCCTCATTTGAACATTCCGCCGAGTATCATTCGCATGTACCCACCCTAGTCCTCTTTCAATAGATCTCTGGACCCCGAGATGAAATCAAGAAGGAATGAGTGGGAGCACGTGATACCTAAGGCGGATTCAAAATTTTGAACCGGTGATAATAGCATCCGCAAATCATATATAAAGGGTATTCAATGTTCGTTTCATTTTTGAACGTACAATATACTCCCTCCTATCCTTTCTACTCCCTCCTTCCATCTATATTGGGCCTAATGCATTTTTCAAGACCGCCTTTGACTATTGACAAGATTAATAGTACATGACATGTATAATACAAAAATTATATCATTGGAAGCTCCTTTCACATATGAATTTGATGGTATGCTTTATTTAAGTTGCATGTCATATATTATTGCTCTACCTTTTGGTCAAAGTTAGCCTCGAAAACGCATTAGGCCTTATACAGATGGAAGGAGGGAGTAGTTTACATATTAGTTTTATCTGTAGTCAAAGTATATCTACTTTGATAAAAAAAGGTATCAACATTCAACAACTCCCAATCAATATTGTTAGATTCGTACGTACTCCTAGATTTGTACTCGAGATGGTTTCCAATTTGACTATTGACAAGATTAATAGTACATGAGATGTATAATGTGAAAATTATATCATTGGAAACTCCTTTCACATACAAATTTGACCATATGCTTTGTGTAAGTTGCATGTCATATATTATTACTCTAACATTTGGTCAAAGTTAGCCTCGAAAAACACATTAGACCCTGTATGCTTTGTGTAAGTTGCATGTAATATATTATTACTCTAACATTTATGTAAGTTGCATGCCATATATTATTACTCTAATATTTGGTCAAAGTAGTATAGTGGAAGTGGATCCTCTGACGTAGGTATCCCTGCCTTACCCTCCCTTTCGGTGACTTACTGGCGGACCCCATGCTTGCTAGGCCCCGCATGTCAGTTACTCAATGTGTTCGGCCACGTCAGGGGATCCTCATCCGTAGTAATACTCCCTCTGGTTTTATTTACTCTGCATAAAACGAAGGGAGTGGTGGTATAATAAATGATGCGGGCGGGGGAGGGGGAGGGACGTCGGTTTGCTCTCAACTGCAGTCCCACAAGCAAGCGAACACGCAAGACGAAGCGCGTTCCATTCGGTGGGCGACGTGGAGGGTCCAACGTGCCGTGCTGCAACGCGAACATGACAAGAGCGATGTACAGTCAAAACCGATTGACCGGTCGTCACCGGAACCACTATTCACACCAGAACCTTCGCTGCTCGGCCTACGCCAGCCACTTCCCTAAAACCACACCAAATCTCCAGCCCATTCCCCCACCTTTCTATCCCCTAGCCCGCATAAAGCGTCCCCTAGTTCGCCGGAAAGCCATCGTGCGCTGCAAGATCACTTACTACAAGATGCTGACGCCGGAGCGCCACGCAGAAATCGCGGTGGCGGTCGGCGCCACAGACCTCCGTTCCCAAGCTCGCTTTGCGGCGGGCCAATCCCCGAGTTCTCTGGATCCAAGCTACGAGGAGGAGGAAGCCGATCCAATGTTCATGGCAGAGGTCGCGGCGCAGAAGGCCCCCGATGGTTATGAGATAATGGACGTCGACTTCGTGCCGGCGTCCGAGCCCCGCATGGTACAGGTGGACCAGCGGTTCAACATGGCGATACTAAAGGAGGACCGGGAGGCAGATGCTCAACTCGACGCAGAGCACGCGCATGCCGATGCCATTGAGGCTCTCCTGCAGGCGGAACCGGATGTCGTGGATGTGAACCGGGCGGCAGAGGCTCAACTTGAGGCAGAGCGCGCGGATGGCGCTGCCATTAAGGCCCTCCTGCAGGCGGAACCGGACGTCCTGGACTTGAACCGGGCGGCAGAGGCTCGACTCAACGCAGAGCGCGCGGATGCCGCTCTCATCGACGCCCTCCTGCAGGCGGAACCAGACATCCTGGACTTGAACCAGGCGGCGGAGGCTTGACTCGACGCAGAGCGCGCGGATGCCGCTGCCATCGAGGCCCTCCTGCAGGCGGAACATGACATCCTCGACTTGAACCGGGCTGTGCTCTTATACGTGCAGAGCGCCTGCACGCTCCGCTTGAACGAGTAGCCGGAGGCCGAGGACAACCACGGTGCGGAGACACACGTCGGCAGCGACGGCTGGTTCGCACCGGCAGCCAAAGACGACGAGGCCGTCTCTTTCAGCTAGCAGTGATAGTTTTTCTTTATGTTGTTGTTTTCATGGATCTTTTGCTGTGTAAAAACATATATCCTACGTCTCCTAACCCTTCTTTCCTTCTTCCTCACCTCTTCTTCTTCCCCAACAGACCACCGCACGGGCCGTACAGATACTCCCCAACATACGGTTGGATAAACATACTCTATGAACGAAAATTATGTGTCAGCGATAGGATGGCTGAGTTTGGTGTGTTCACATGCGATAGCACGTGTTAGTGAGGGTGCGTTCCCTTGGTTGGGTTTGCGGCGTGCAGGAGCGACCGTGTGAGGGTGCGGTGCGATCGCGGCGTGCAGGAGCGACCGTGTGAGGGTGCGGTGCGACCGCGATAGCCGTGCGCAAGTGTACCTCCTTCTCATTTTGAAAACTTTAGGCAAGCTTGGCAAAAATGTGTGGCGAAGTTTGGCAATGCAAGGCCTAGACCCAAACAGGATAAGTACGTACTCCCTCTGTTTCTTTTTAGTACATACTAGGAGTACTAGTGTTAAAAAAGAAAGGCTGGGTTTTCCTTCGCGGGATTTAATCGATACAAATCCATGTTTCACGTGTCAATTAATGCGTATTTTCTTCTCCAAAGACCAAACCATCTCACTCCTCATCGCTTGATTAATGCAGCGCCATGTAAACCAACCTTCTCACTTTCGCATGCATGCAGGGGATATTAATGTCCTTGGTCGCTAACCCCATCGATTTTGCTTCGATTAGTGTTAGTGGCCCTTTCCAAATTGTAATTTTGATATACTGGCCTTGTGTACAAAAAAATGGAGGTAGTAACTATATTTGACTTCCTTCCCCATTGCGATGACGTCGACGATATTTTTTTTGATGGTTTGGCGAAGTGCGTTCGACGGAGAACACCATTTGCATCCAGGAAGTCCTTTACTAGTACTACTAGGAGTAACTAATGCGGTGAGATGGCTTCTTGAAGAAGACGATGGAGAAGCGGAGTCAGCGAACAGTGAAATGATGGTTGCTTCGTCCATGCTTTTGTGATTTGACGCCTCACTTCTTTGTGATTTGTGATAGAAGGGACAGGGGAGTAGACTCTGTGCTCTATACTCTAGTACTACATGCGTCCAAGCATGGGAGAAAGGGGAGAGACGTTGCATTTTTCTATTCCTTCAATCAATCAATCATGGAGCTTCGGTTCCATCTTTTTCGCTTTGGCATCACCATCCACAATGCTTCCCACGACGCCAAAAGCTATTTTCACATTTGGCTACACATTGTGGATGCCCTTAACCGTACCACTTGGTTTTGCTCTTGTGTGCTATCTATACAAATCTCAATCATATTGATCTAAAAAATTATAGAATCGAGATTAGTAAAAAGGAGGTGATTTTGCTGCGCGGATGGCGGGGGAGGTTTCTTATTTTAGCAATGCTACATCCACGTAATGGTTTACGTAAAGTTACAAAGTGATGTGATGTGGGACTATTTGATTGGATTAAAGGAGAGGATTAGGCCCACCCCACCTGAAAATCAAGGGGGGCATATATAGATTAGATGGAAAGTATACGTAGCAGCTACGTAGCCCTTTGTAAGTCTAGGATTAGGCTTCTTATTTTCGGAGGACATTGTCCTGGCAGTTTGCTAACATGCGGTCCCACGTGTCAGTGCTTTCCCAAGCCGATCCGCGTCCCACATGACGCAGAACAACTGCAGAAGCAACACGTGGTTAAGTTGAAGAGGATGAGGGAGAAGCGGATTCAGCAACGAGTGAAATGATGGTTGCTTCGTCCCTCCAACTTAACTGCGGGAAAGGTGCAGCTTTGTGATTTGATGCCTCATTGCTCATTACTACGCCGGCGCCATGACTGGGGTGCTTCACCCCAGCTGCTTTGCACTGTATTCTGGTATGGCACATGGACCCGGTAGCTTGATGTCCCACATGTCGGTGAAAGGGACTAGAATATTTATGAAAGCGAGCGCTCCACTCTTACGACGGAGGAGTAGATGACACGACGGCCCAGTGAACTGTCCCTTGTACTTTATAGTACTAGTATAGTTTTGTTGTTTCGCACGATCCATCGATACAAACTCGATTAAACAGGAAAGGGCGGGATTTTTCCCGTGCGGTAGATGATACTGGCCATACATTTCAAAGGCAATTTTAATGTATGCAAACTGAATAATTATAAGTAACAATATGATATCTAGTAAAACTAAAAACACATATGATTTATTGTGTTAGAGTGTAGTAGTAGTGCTGTATTGCATAGTTGCTAGATGTAACATGCGAGAATGTGTAGAGATGTAGTTTTGGGGGGCCTACAGAGAGAAAAGTGTAATACGGTCACCGAACTTCAGAATAAGCTGATTACGGTCACTATATACCTTTTGCGGTGATTATACAGTCACTTGCTCACAGCTCAGCATCGGATTGCACTCTGTTGACCGGCCAAATAGTCTGTGTGGCGCCATGTTTACTAGTTAAATTGACCACGTTCGTTGTAGGTCCCACCTGTTAGTTCGCATAGGCAAAAGGTCAGATAAACACAAATTTACGCAGGCGCGACAAAGCTCCAACCCGTGCGCAGGAATCACCTAGTTGTGTATGTGTCTGTCAGGGCCTGATGTGTGCGCATGCACGTGTAGGTTGAGCACTTGAACGTGAGAGTGTGTGTTGGTCGTGTGGTGTACTGGTGTGTGCATGCATGCGTGCGTGTGTGCGTGTGAGTGTTGCGTGCGTGCGTGGCTGCGTGTGTACGTGTGAGTGTTGCGTGCGTGCGTGGGTGCATGTGTTTGTGTGAGTGTTGCGTGGATGCAGTTCGTGTGCATGCGCGTGTGTGTGTGTATAATCACCACACCAGCTCCTGTGTGTTAAAACAGATGGCTCAGCATACCAATACAAGGCCACCTTGTCCGCTGTGCCTGCGGTCATGACTTTGAACCACCGTCCAAATATATTTTTTCTCGTTTGTTTTCATTCTTACTAGCAAGATGCCCGTGCGTTGCACGTAACATCAAGATGCATTTGTATGACTTGTTTATCTTGTGAGAGAAAAGGATGACTGAGGGAAGGCCTTATTTGCAAATGTGGAGAGGTGTGTGGGTACCTTTTTGCAAAATTGCCATAGTTTCTTTCCTATTCGTCAGATATAAATCGGACGGCCTATATTGCAGGATGGCAGGCACACCATCATCACCAACTCTGTTTTTATAAGAGTGTATTTTATGTATTTTATAAGAGTGTAGATGTAGAGTAGATACAACTCGACAGGTGTGCATGTTGGTAGTGAGATAATGTGATGCAACACTAGAGGTGCCACATGGAGCATTTAACTAGTCAACTAGTCATGTCATGAGCAAATATAGAGTTGTACGGTGAGCCCGTGACTGCATAATAACCACTAAACATAAATGGTGACCGTAATGAGTGGATTTTGAAGTACAATGTGTGTATCATGCTTTCGCTTCAAATACAATGATCGTCATTGCATATATCGCGAGAGAAAGATGAAACATGCCTGAATTTTCTGGGGGGCTTACTTTTAGAGGACCTGGAGATAGTTTTGTATGCATACATGAAAGGGCGTACAGGGGGGGTATGCGATGGAGAGAGAGATGCTCTTCGTTTCACTTTATTATGACTAACTTTGTATATAGTATAAAAATATACAAATTCACAGTGCGGAATAAATATCAGTGTGGGCACCATGCAATGCAAATTAGCGTTCGTACTCCTCCATATAACTATGTAATGTTGTATATATGTAGAAACTCTAAAATATTTTTTTGGCCACACTTTATTCAAAAGGAATGTTGTATGCGAAATAAACATGAAGAGAGGGCTTTTTAGATCAATGGGGTACGTGATGTAACATGTGTGAATGTGTAGTTGATGCATTTGGCGGGGCCTAGAGAGGTATGTGTGTGTGTATTACGTATTCGAGAGAGGCATGGATAGAGGGGCCAACGGGGGGGGCGTGGGAGAGATAGCACGAGAAATGAGTGTGGTCTAGAGAGAGAGAGAGACGAATATGATGTCACGACAAGAGATTCCATTCTGTTGAGTGTGTATATGCAAGGGGGGAGGGAATAGAGGCACCAGGAGAAATTTTCTATGTGTGTGGTGTTTGTGTTGGTATTTGTGGGTGTGAGAAGATAATGAGACGTGGGGGCAGAGGGTGTGTCACCGCATGAGGTCCGGTGGGTCGAGGTGAGGCCCTTCATTCTGTTCCGTCCTGCGCCACATTGGTTGGCCCGTGACGCATTTAGGAAGACCCATGGACTACTAGTCGTACAAGACAAAGATAGCAGAATTGTGAAGGACTCTGTGTCCACTGACAAAGCTAGCTAGGATTTGTAACCCTAGGTTCTCAAACTAAGGTAACCCCTTTATCTCTGATATTACTATTCATCCAACCTAACTTTAAGGGGCATCCTACAGAATGCTCTGCTACAATCATACTCGTCGATTAGGAAGAGAGGTGTGAGACAATGCATGAGAGACAGGCATAAGGATAATGTGCGTACACGAGACACGTAGGCGGGTCCATGTATATAGAAAGGGTTGGTGAGGATTGTGTGTGTGTATGTTTGCGAGAGGAAGAGTGCTTGTGATAAAGGTTAGTGAAAACAGTTGTAAATGGTTACGAGAGAGAGGGAGGGTTATATCTAGAGCATGTGTGCGAGAACGACACCTCGGGAGAGAGTGTGTGAGCATGTGTGAGAGACCACCGATGGAGAGTGAAACTACATGTAGAAGACTGCTCTACTCATTGATTAAAGATATAAATTGTATCCAAATATTAGGATGGGATCATGATATTTGCAATTCGCGTAAGGAGCGGTCATTGATCCATCAGACATCTAGATTCTATCGAATTTGAGCATGTCTATGTTATTATTCGAGAATTAATCCACATAGTTAGTATTTTGAACTCCAGACAATGCATCGCTTTAGCAATCGAATATAAACATGAGTATAGTACATGTTGTGTGTGTAAAGCACATTCTACATACGAAAGTTACACAATGGACATTATAAATAGCTACTACCTATGAACTAGCATACATTTGAATTCAACTTAAGGTGGTTTAAAAAAATTGAATTCAACATGAAGTCCATTCAATTATTTGAATTTGCACCAATCTTTGCTCTAATTTTGTACATAATAGCATATGTAGTCGTGTACAAAATAGATTCAAATTTAGCTCCTCCATTCCAAAATAATCGTAGTTATGGGATTTTCAAGTGTTAAAATTTCAAAAAGAAGCAGATAATTTAATGAGTTTTTCAAACATACAAGGTCAAATATAACGTTGTATATTTAGGTCAATCCTCATAGTTCAAGAGTACTCTAAACGTGAATGCTTGTGTTTCAAAATTTCAAACGAAGCGCCAAAAGAGCCTCTACTCGCCCGAAACCGCGTGAGACCAATGTTTGGTAGTACAAGGAAATTACTTTTCTAATAACTCCGACCCGTGAAACCTACTGGCCCGACGTCCAAAGGTCTAAACCGGGGTAGGTTTGGAGCTTCATCTAGACGCCACGCAACTGCATCCGAAAAACATTCATACACAATGGCGCCTAAGCACACATGCGCGCGGCCGAAATCGCTCCCGCCCACTATTTGGGACACCTGGGATTACCATCCTACCCCCGACCCGCAGTAGGTCCCAAATTTAAGAGGGAGGCAAAGTTTGTACTTTCCCCAAATTTCAAACAAGCGCGTCCCATCTTCTGTTCAAAAAATCCAAAAACAAGCGCGTCCCAGACCGAAACATGGTTCCCCCCACCCGCCCGATTCCCCATTCGTACTCTGTGGGCGCCAAAACTACCTCTCCACTAGCCGTGAAACCCCGGCGTCCTCCGTCCGCCACCCCATCCCACCCATCAACCATCGCCCTCCTCCATCACGCCGGAGCCGATACCCCAATGTCATCATCCACCGCAACCTCAACCGCAACGCCCTCCATGGCTAGTAGTTGAAGCCGAGGCCGAGCCGTCCGTACCCGAGCCAATTCAACCACGCCGTCCTACGCCTCACCGCTGCCGCTCCAACTTCGCCACCCTCCACCACACCGGAGCTGTCCTGCTATGCCGTCCTTCGCCGCCTCGGATCTGCTTCCCCTCCGCCGACATACGGCCACGGCAACACAGTCAACAATTTGGCCGTGGGTTCGTCCAACCATGCACCCTCTAGAACATCGGTTTCCCCGGTAAAAACAAGAAGATCGGCGCGACATGTGGGGGTGACCACACCGGCAACCGAAAAAGGTACTCCTCTTCCCTTATTCATGCAAATCTTACATTTCTGATTGGACGGTATTCATCCCACAGAAAACACTAGTTGACCGCTTCTTCTTGATACTAGATGTTCCTAGTAACTCACGATGCACAAGGTTTCTCCTCATATACTATTTCACCTTAGCTAGAGGTCCATCGCCCCCCTGAATTTCAATTTCTGGCCACTTGATTCCCGATTAACGAAAGCATTCCCCGGCGTAACAGGCGCTAGTACGCCTATTACGCTGGGGAAGCAGCGCCTTGGTGTTTATCATAGGGGCGTGTGCAGCCTAGAGCTACTGGCGCCCGATCTGGAGGTCCGTCGAGATTAAAGGGATGGCCTGGGGGCATTGCTAAGCACGGCGGTGGTGTGAGGTCGATGGGAGGGCGAGGCGGCGGAGGCAGGGGTCTGGGCCGGTGGTCGCTGGCGGTTTGAGAAAGATCGTCAACAGTGACTGGCGGGAGGTAGACAAAGGCCATCTACCCGTTCCTTATAGATCGGACGGTTCATTAAAAAAATCGACTGACCTATTTATTTTCAGTCGACTGTTATCTTAGATATGACCACATGTGGTGGTGTGCTGGAGGAGTACCTGCATTTCCTGTGCTCATATATTACAAAATCATACGAAGTAGAATCTAATTTTGTTTGCCATGCAATATTGTAGAGCTATCATATGTCTCTTGTCATTTATTTTTCAGCCACCTGCTATCTGCTACTTTTGCAGTGCACTAGTTCTGCACACACTTCACCCTTACTCTCACTGTTGTGTTTTTATGCAAGGGTATTTCAGACTCTGCTGCCATGAGAGAAGCCAAAAAGAAAAGAGAGAAGTCGCTCCAGTTTGTTGTGCGGCTAGGAAAGAAACGTTTCAATGCTTTAATGGGTGCAGTCTCAGCAGATGGAGACGGGGAACGTAGCTCTAGAGTTGATGACCTCGCTTGCAATGAACCACCATCCCAGGTGCTTGCTTTAACTTCGCGGTGTCATATGTGGTTGCATGTTCCATATGGTGTATAGCTTGTATTCTAAAGGCCAAAGTCGATAAGATGAGGAAAGATATTTTTTTACATGAACCACCATCCCGTGAGCACTAGAAGACAAATAGCTAGTCAGGGCACTGGCCGAGTCAGTGACAAGCCCAGCAAAGATAGGCATCACCTGGAAGCCAACTAAAAAGCTATAATGGTGGCGAAGCAGCCCGCCTCCCACCAGGCTCTCGGGTCCTAGATGATCATGCTCACCACTCCAGCCGAATGTCTAGCTTGTATTGCTTCCAATTTGGTTAAATTGCATCTACTTAGCTTACACATTATACCTTTGAATATGACATGCCTTTCTGTTTTTGGTACATACTAGTACATCTGTGTATTAACCATGTTCTTACATCAAACTAATGTTCTTGTGTATCCCTCATCAATCACTTATGACGAGGCAGGCATGCAAGGGGACTACTCCTCATTTAAAGAATGCAGCGTCAGCCTCCCGACATGATTCTCAAGAAACAGAAATGCTACATGAAGATAGTGAACGTAGCTCTGTAGTTGATTACAGCATTTCCCCTACACTTGCATCGCAGGTGCTTGCTCTAACTTGGCAGCGTGATATGTGGTTGCATGTTGCATATGGTGTCTAGATTGTAATTCTTCCAATCTGGTTAAACTGCATGTGCTAGTCTGCTTAGCTTATACATTATACCTGTTAATGTGACATGCCTTCCTGTATTTAGTACATAGTACATCTGTGTATTAAGCATGTCCTTACATAAAACTATTGTTTTTTTTGTATCTCGCATCAATCAACATGAAGAGACACCTTTAGTATATGCAGTGCGATATTAGTTGCATCTTTTATATGATTTATAGCATGCGCTGCTTCTAATTTGTTGAAATTCCATTTATGATGGGAGGCTTTTAACTTGGCAGAGTCATATTGGTTGCATCTTTCATGTGGTGTCTAGCTTGCATTGCTTCTTATTTGCTGGAATGGTTTCTACTTAGTTTACACAAACAGTTGTGAACATGCCATGTCGTCCTGTTTTTCGTACATATTCCATCCTGGTATCATGTGTTTGCCTTACATCAAAGTAGTGATTGTCAGTATCATGCATGAATGAGTTCTGAAGAGACAATTTTATAGCTTTTTCTTGTCGGTTTTACTTGACAATTCAAAATCAATAAAGCGGAAGGAAGTTAGCAAGGCAGCGGATAAAGGTGCTCCTTCCGAACGGAGGGCCTCTACAGCTTCTACTCCTCCACACGCCCAAGATGATTTCCAAGACAACACATGCATAGACACTCAACAAAGCTGTGTTTATGATGAGCATGTCTCCCCTAGTGCAGCATCACCGGTGCTCCCTCTAACTTGGCACTGTTATATGTGGTTGCATGTTATGTGTGATGTCTAGCTTGTATTGCTTCTAATTTTGTTGAATTCCATCTGCTTACTTTACACATTATACTTGAGTAAGACACGTGTTCCTGTTTCTAGAACATACAATATCTGTCTATCACACCATGTTCTTACATCATATTACTACTGTTGTGTAACCTGCAACAATCACTTATCATAAGACACGTTTGACTTCGGAGTGTGATATAGGTTACATCTCACATTCTTTTCTAGCTTGTACTACTAATTTGTTGAAATGGCACTTATGACGACACCGTTTTAACTTGGTAGAGTGATATTCGTTGCATCTTTCATATGGTGTCTAGCTTTCATTGCTTCTAATTTGTTGAAATGCCTTCTCCTTAGTTTACACATCATAAGCTGTGAATATGCAATGTTGTGAATATGCAATGGCACTAATGACGAGAGACCTCTAACATTGTAGTGTGATGTTGTTTGCATCTTGCATATGATTTATTTCTTGTACTGCTTCACATTTGTTTAAATGCCATTTATGATGAGACACTGTTAACTTGGCACAGCGATATTTGTAGCATCTTTCATATGGTGTCTACCTTCCATTGCATTGCTTCTAATTTGGTGAAATGTCTTATTCTTAGTTTACACATCATAGTTCTGGTTATCTCTTCCGTCCTGTTTTTCATACATATTACATCCTCCTATCATGTGGTTGTCTAACATCAAAGTTCAGTTCGTCTGCATCACACATCAATTTGTTCTAAAGAACTAAACTGTTATTCGTTTTTCTTGTTGGCTTGACTTAACATGGCACAGAGAAAGAGGAAGAAACACAGAATGGCAGGGAATGAGAAGCGGATGAATCCTGCAGATTCTGCTGGTACTGATGGTGCAATAGAAGGTCAAAGTCCAGCAGAAAATTCTACAAACACGTCACCCCATGCTACACAAGTTGCAAAAAAAGACAAATAGAAACAAATAGCTTCGACCAAACAAGAAGAGACAACCCTAGTTCTTGCAACACCTACCACAGTACTACCAGCTGCACGACGTACTCGTGCGTCAGCTGAGCTGGCAGCACGTTCCCAAGCTCCCTTGCCACCTGACACTACTTCCCAAGCACTCTTGACACAAGACGAGTTGGCAATATCAGATGAACCTTGTGAGCTTCAACAGCAAGAAGGTAGTTGCTGGAGTCAAGTTACAGTTGCATGCTTATTTATATGTAGTCTCATAGTTTGCTGTACACTAACACTTCTTTATATGTACTCTCACAGTCTCCTCATATACCTAGGCGCAAGAGGAAACAAACATCAGGGATAATGCTCGATAGGTTAACTAAATCTAGAGGAGGAAGAATGGAGATCCATTTTGAGGCAGGTTTAAAGAGGCCACGTGATGCTACAGAGTCAGCCAAGTTAGTATCAGAGGCACCTGTTGCTGTTACGTGTCATGTATGTATCCTCCCAACATGGATTCAGTACAGGAATGACAAAGACGAAACCCAGTTCAACACATTCCTCGACCATTTATCTGTAAGTATGGTTATGTATGGAAACTAGTAATATCGTCTTGCTCTGTCCAATACTTTCTAGCTTGCTGATAATGAGACTCCCATAATTTTCAACAGATGAGGTTCAAGTTGGATAGCCAAGATGATGCAACCAGACAAGCTTGCACCCATGTTTTCATGTCTGCTCTGTGACAGTATCGGTATAACTTGAGGAAAACTCACTTTGAAGGCAAGGCTAACAGTGAACTTGCCCAAACATCTCCAGTGGAAAATATATCTGATGAAGACTGGAGAGGCCTCGTTAAACACTGGTCCGATCCGAAGTATCAGGTACATTATACATATGTCATCATATCACATGTTGAAGTCCTATTTACGCATGTGCCATATAAATCTATCTTCTTGTAGGTGAACTGTTCAAAGAACAAGGCCAACCGTACGAAAGTGAAATTCCAACAGACGACAGGATGTCGTAGCTATATTGCACACTGCGAGGCTCTTGTAACTAGCTGCTGTTTCACTCTTTTCGCTGTACCATATTATCAGATCTATATTGACTTGTTCCAAATGCAGAGGAAAGCCCGCAAGGACCAAAAAGTACCTGAACCAAATGTTGTTGAAATCTTCAAGGACTGTCACACCAGCAAGAAGAAGGGCATGACTACACCAGTCAAAGCCGCTGTTGTAAGTCCTTAATCCTCATGCCTTTTAACTACTAGTTACTCTGACTTGTGCCTTGAACTGCATGGTTTGCAGCCAATGTCTATTACTCTTTTCAATATTATACACAATTTTCTTCGCGTATCATTGCACCTTACAAGGCTTAAAAGAGAGGAGTGATGTTCCTTTCATCTTGACCCGAAATCTAGTTCCGTGCTGGACTTGCCCACACAACATTACAATTGCATGTTTGTCTGTTCTCAGTTGTATTGTGATATGAATGACGTCATACTATGCTTACCGTATTATAAACTTCGTCTCTTCATCCTTAGCCCTCAACACAATGTGAAAAAATAGACAATACATTAGCGATGGTACATGGTCATATGTTTGGAACCTGGTTTTATTATGTACTTTGCAATAAAAGTCAAGTAATATTTTACATGGGTTCACCAGAATAAGTTCTATATAGACCAAAGCTATTTTGTTTGGTTTTGCTGCCTCCTTAATATCTTCTGTTCTAGTACTACTAATGTAAAACCTCAACTTTTCAGCAAGCTATGGAAAAAATGGTGGAACCGCCACCTTCTGAAGGTGGCGAGGCAAATATAACCGCAATGTCAGCTCTTGCTGCAGTGGGTCAGTACCTGTCCACTAACAGTGCCAAAAGCACGTTCTTGTGTAATACTAGGTTGGTTGTTAAGGCAATATCGTCCAAACCGCCCCATGATCAAGATATGTAAGCTCAAAGCAATGTTGTATCTGCGCTCCAGACACAAGTCTATTCCCTAACAGAGACCCTTTGTGAAACAAGGAGAAACATTGCTCAATGTCGTCAAGATATGCATGGTTTTGAAACCAGACTATCAGACATTTGCTATGTTGTTCAGGGGCCTAGGGGAAATGAAGGCGAGGGTTATGGTGCTCCATTGGACAGTACAATATGAAAACGTAACAGTCAGGTCAAATGAACTGAGCTTCTGAACTTCTGGTGGTGCATTTATCTGCTAGACTGTTAAGTTTTATGCCAACCTTCCTTTTGTTATATAGTTGTAATTTGTTTTGGTGCGATACAAAATGTATTCTTAACGTGCAGCCACCGCCTAAAGAAAACAGCAAGCCATTTTTCTATAGTGTAGGGTGTTCCCTATATTTGCACTGGTGGCGATCTTTGATGCCGTGTGGATGTAAGCTGTGCAATCGCCTTCATAGCCTAGCGTTAGTTTCGGCCTTATTTATTTCCTAGTCTTCTTTTTTCCTGGTTTGCTAGTGGCCGCAACTACCATGGGCCATATACGGGTCGTAGGATCCATGGGTCACCTACGGGCCGTCGATAAATGGGCCTGTAATCGGTGGGCCTCGGGTCGTCGGATAAATGTGTCTACATGGGCCATAATAGGGCGTAATTGGTATCGGCCTAGCACGGTAACAAGAGGTTAATAGGCCGTAGGACAACAAAGGGTTAATTCTATCACAGGCATAATGGGTCGTTAATGGGCCAGAATATAGGATGGGCTAGAAACGGGGCAACAGGTTAACATGCCAGAAACGGGCCGACTCTTGCCATGGGACGATTTTGGCCCATTAGGGTAATAGGCCAGTAACGGGCCGACTCTTGCCATGGGCCGAATTTGGCCCATTAGTGGAACAGGCCAGTAACGGGCCAGAAGTAATCAAGGGCCTAAAAGGAGCCCAAGAACGTATGGGTCGTCAATAGGCCGACAGCTAACACGGGCTGGAAACGGCCCATGTAAATCACGGGCCGTTAATGGGTATAAAGAAAATTCCTGTTCATTATGGGCTAGACTAACCGTGGGCCTGTAATGGCCGAAAGATACGAAGGCCTCATATGGGCTGAAAGACGTCGTGGGCCATACATGGGCCAAAAGTGAAATGGGTTGGTATTATATTCGACAACCCACATGATGTTGTTGGGCCGATTTCCTTTAGGGCCTAATGGGCCGTGAGTTAACGGGCCATAAAATGGGCTATTTGCAAAGAGACCGTTAACAGGCTTTTCATGGGACAGCCCGTTAACTTTTGACCAAGTTAAACGGGCCGGCTTTGTAAGCTAAATGGGCCACTGTTGGGCCGTGCCACGTGTCGACATATCATAGGCGCCTATCTGACCCACTGACGAGCTGACACGTGTTTTGTCCGGCCAATAAGAATTTTACACGTGGAAATTTCCCATTGGTCGGGGCTGTTAACGGGTTATCGGATCCAAAACCCAACCCGATAGCTTAACGGCGTTCCGTTACGGTGGATGCCACGTGTTGGTCACCCTTGATGAAAGCACTTCTGTGACGCACGATTTATCGTCATGGAACTAGACACTTCCATGATGATAATTTTGGTAATGTCATGGAACACTTCTACGACAGCACATGTATGACTATCTTGATTCTGTCATAAATTTGTCATGGATGTACATGCATGACAAAAAAAGCGACCTACTATGACAAACATGTATCATCACGGAAGTGTATTTTTTTTTGTAGTGACAGCCCGGCGTCCCCTCACACCGCAGCGCCCTCCCATGCGGCTAGATCCAGCGGTAGCGGCCACCAAAGCCCACCCACGACCTTCCCCCGATGGCTAGGGTTTCGGGCATCGGCTCCGGCGCCGGTGGACATGTCGTCCCCACGTCCACTGAATGAATCCCCTCCCCTGGCTTTGTCCTCTCTCTCTTCCCCTTTCTCCAACCTCTGTTCTTCTCTTCTCATGTAGACATCTAGTTTGATTCACTCAGTTGCTTATAATCAGTTGTATTGTAATGCTTGCCCTGAAAGTTATTTGATAGACTGACCATTGAACTGTTATTTGCAAATTTGCAATAGTTTAGGATGACATGTTTTGGGAAGTCAATCTAGTGTTTGTTTCTTCAGTTCAGGTTATAAATTTCTTGTCTGTATTTCCAAGGGGGCAACTCAATAATTTGTTTCCATCATATCCTTTTGCCTGCAGCGAGAGCATGTATGAAGACGACGAGTTTGACCAGAGACAGCTAGCTGCACTAGTTGTCTCTAAGGTAGGATCTCATGTTATTTTATACCTTCTCTAGAAGCGGCGTTGTCGGTGTCAAAACCGGCGGATCTTGGGTAGGGGGTCCCGAACTATGCGTCTAAGGCGGATGGTAACATGAGGCAAGGAACACGATGTTTTACCTAGGTTCGGGCCCTCTTGATGGAGGTAAAACCCTACGTCCTGCTTGATTTATTCTTGATGATATGAGTATTACAAGAGTTGATCTACCACGAGATCGGAGAGGCTAAACCCTAGAAGCTAGCCTATGGTATGATTGTATGTTGTCCTACGGACTAAAACCCTCCGTTTATATAGACACCGGAGGGGGCTAGGGTTACACAAGGTCGGTTACAAAGGAGGAGATATACATATCTGTATTTCCTAGCTTGCCTTCCACGCCAAGTAGAGTCCTATCCGGACACGAGACGAAGTCTTCAATCTTGTATCTTCATAGTCCAACAGTCCGGCCAAAGGATATAGTCCAGCTGTCCGGAGACCCCCTAATCCCGGACTCCCTCAATAGCCCCTGAACCAGGCTTCAATGATGATGAGTCCGGCGCGCAGTGTTGTCTTCGGCATTGCAAGGCGGGTTCCTCCTCCGAATACACCACTGAAGAATTTGAATACAAGGATAGTGTCCGACCCTGCAAAATAAGTTCCACATATATACCATCGTAGAGAGAATAATATTTCCACAAATCTAATCTGCTGACACGTTTTGGCAACATGACATTATGCCATGGCCCGGTGATTATTCGAACCGTTTCTTTTAACTAGCCCCGCACATAACGCGAGGCAGTTTCTTGACACGTCTTGTCAAAGCGGAGATCGTGTCCCCCTTATTATGGGATTCTCATCAATACGGGTGTCGGTAACCCAACCACGCCATCAATTACGGCGCTTGCGGATAAGCGAGTTTTACCAAGCTAGTGGGGGTGCATAGTTTCGGCCGCCCTTATAAGGGCTTAACCTTTCTGTACCGACACCTTCTTCCTCCTTGCTCATCCATTCTTGCACACTCGAGCTCCAACGCCCAAGTCCACATCCTTCTCCTCAACCTTCTCCAAACATGTCCGGAGCGGGAGGCAAATGGATGGCTTCGTCCGTTATGAAGGGACACATCAAGAAGCTGCGCGGAGCCGGATACTTAGCCGCAAATATCGCGGATCGGCTGCCCGATGCGGGGCAGATCGTTCCTACCCCAGAACATCACGAGAGGGTAGTTTTCCTCCACCACTTCCTCCGCGGACTGGGGTTTCCCCTCCATCCATCCGTCTTTGGTCTCATGTTCTACTACGGGCTGGACTTCCATGATCTGGCCCCGAACTTCATCCTCAACATTTCGGCATTCATCATTGTGTGTGAGGCTTTCCTCCGCATCCGTCACCACTTCGGCCTGTGGTTAAAGACCTTCAATATCAAGCCGAAGGTGGTGGGAGGCCAACAAGCAAAATGTGGTGGAGCCATGGTGGGCAAGATGCCCAATGTTACATGGCTTGAAGGCTCCTTCGTGGAGACCATAAAGGGGTGGCAATCGGCATGGTTCTACATCACCGAGCCACGCGACACCAATTGGGTGGCTGCCCCCGAGTTTTGATATGGAATCCCCACGCGGCTCACCTCCTGGAAAGAGAAGGGTCTATCCTGGGGTTCATCGGTGGAGCTAGACGGACTCCAGAAATGTATCCAGAATATGGCAAGCAAGAAGCTCAAGCTTGTCAACATAGTCCAGGTCATGCTCATCCTTCGGATCATCCCGTGTCAACAACGGGATTTTAACTTATGAGAGTTCTACCTGGCCCGGCATCAGACTCTAAGCGAGCTCTTCGACACGACGCACAAGGACGTCTGGAGGGTGCTGTTCAAGGGCACCGAGGTCCCTCCTTCTCTTACCAAGGACAGTGGGCTAAGCGCGAAGCGCCAAGCGCATTCGGTGAGTTCTATACATCCGGTAGGATATTTATTTCCCCTAACTTAACCATGTGCGGGGTCTAAGCTCCATGCCTTTGACAGGACTGGGTGGCGATGTCGGGGCAGATTAACTGTTCGGCCCTCTGCCCAAAGACACTGCGGACGCTCTCCTAACGAAGATGCTGACTCCGGCTCCTTACAAGGTGCCGGAGAAGACCAAGAAGGCCAAGGGAACCCGAAAGAGTTCCTGACGCCAGGTGTTATCGGACTCATCGTCCGATAACTCCGTGATGCACTCCTCCCCCTAAGACGAGGAGGAAGATGAAGATGCTCCCCCTTCAGTCGGGGGAGACATGAAAAGGAAGTCCGCCCATACTGGGGGGGCGAAGGGTCCAAGAAGGGGAGAACCCTCCTTCCGGACTACTCCACCACCGCTGCCGAAGGCAAAGACGAGTGGCTGCTCAGGGCCAAGCCCCTGGCGAAGTCGTAAGTATTCGGATACCAGAGTAACTCATAGCATACCTTCGTCGCACTTCTTCCCTTAACGCCAAATATGATTATGCAGACCGCCCCAAGCCCGTATCAACGTATCTTCGTCGGGCGGCTCCTTGGACTCGTCGGATATGGATAGCGATCCACTTCTGACCGCCATCTCCCCTTGCCCTACGGAAAATGCCGAGGTATTGTCTCAAGAGGCACCGGGTCGAGGGGAGACAATCCCGGAGGTGCCTCAAGGCGACCTTCCGGACTCCAGGAGCAAAAGGCTCTCGAGGGCTCCGAGTTCGGCCCTCAGCCGAACACCGCGTCGGAACCTCCAGTGGTTCCGGATTCGGGCAGGCGGCCTCCTTCCGAAAGGGGCAAGACGCTTGTGCTGGTGACCTCTGACCATCCAAGGGCACTGGACAATCTGCTGGGAGCGCTTCGCAGCGCTTCCATCAACGAAGAGCACCGCACTATTATGAGTGCGGTGATCCAGAAGGTTCAGTACGCCAAGAGCGGACTGACTGAAGCCTGTGCCAGCCTTCTAACAGGCTTTGAGGTAAGTATTTGAAATATAGGAAAAATATTACCGCATAGACAGTAGCCCCTGATGCTCTGTTCGGTGTTCACAAAGAAAAGCCGAACAGAGGATCAAATAATATCGCAGGAGTCTAATATAAGTATGTCTATATGCGTATGTAGGCTTCGCTGCCGGCCTCTGCCGCACTGACTGCGGAGGTCGCGGCACTGAAGCAGGACCTCGAAGGGTCCAAGGAAGAGCTCGGCCTTGCCAAGAGGCAGCTCGAAGAGAAAAAAGGTAAGTAGTACCTAGTCTATGGATATATATAAAAAGAATGTGATTGCAAAATGACAGGATCATTGTAAATTTGTCAGGGGCCATAACCGAGGTGGCGACCTTGAAGCAAGCGCTATCCGAGGACGAAAACAAAGCGGCCTAGGAGCACACCGAGCGGGAAAGAGGCATGGGTAGGCGAGGTGCAGCAAGAGCTCCATGCTCTTGTGACGATTATCGTCTCGCATAGTGGCGCACCCTCGTGATCTGTAGATTGATCTTGCATGTTTTGCTTTGTCCCCCAATACATATCGCCGGTCTGGCATATTTCCCCATGCCTTTTTATTTGAATGGCGTCAGGGTGCGGGCTGAGCTTTTGGCTGGAATGCCTCTCTGTCGCGGCCACGAGATGGCCGATCAGCCATGTCATACGTCGAGCATGTAGGTTTTGGTGCTTCCTCCTCCAGTCGGGGTAGCAACCTGCACTTTGGGTAACTCCTGGTGGGGGGTTTGAGTTTATATTCCTCGGCCGCCAGGACTTCAATCCATTTGTCAGCTAGCAAATCTTGATTAGCTTGAAGCTGCTGCTGCTTTTTCTTAAGGCTATTTGTCGTGGCTATAAGTCGGCGCTTGAAGCACTCTTGTTCGACGGGATCCTCTGGCACGACGAATTAGTCATCGTCGAGGCTTGCCTCATCTTCGGAGGGAGGCATGTAATTATCATCCTCCGCCTCTCCATGTGCCGCTCTCTCAGGAGGGCTGGCTCCTCCATCCTCCTGCTCTAAATCTTGCTGGAGGGGATTGTTGTTGTCTTCGGCACTATCCGGAATGCTATTATCTCCGGTGCCGGTATCACCACTTTTGCATTGGCGGGACTTAGAGCGGCGCCGCTAACGCCGGCTCTTGGGTTGCTTTTTGGAGGGTCAACCTCCGTTGTCTCGTCGCCATTGCCTTCTTTGGGTGTGTCCACCATGTATATATCGTACGATGAGTTGGTTGTCCAGTGCCCTGTGGGCAGTGGTTCCTGTTCGTCTCCCGCATCGTCGTCCATACCGTTGATGTCTTTAGAGTCAAAGTCGAGCATGTCGGTTAAGTCATCGACAGTGGCTACTAAGTGGGTGGTGGGTGGGCGGCGAATTTCTTCGTCATCCGCATCCCAATCCTGCCGGACATAGTTCGGCCAGGATCCTCCTGACAAGGAGAGAGACCTTAATGAGTTTAGTATGTCGCTGAAGGGCGAGTGCTGAAAAATATCCGCGGAGGTAAACTCCATGATCGGCGCCCAATCATATTCGATAGGAACGGGCGCAGGCGGTTCGGAGTCCGTGGCCGGAGAAGGATCCGACAGTTTGGCAACATGGCTCTCATGAAGGGTAAGGTCGATATTCGGCTCGATCGCCGCTGAGGATACGACCTCTGTGACGGGCTCTATCCACACGTCCATGGATGGCGCAGCTGGCTCCGAATTGAGGCTCGGTGCGGCTGCCGGTGCGATCTCCTAAATACGGTCCGATGGTAGAGCTAAATCGTACTCATCGTGACCGCGTGGCGCACAAGGCAGGGGCTCGAATCCGTCGAAGATCAAGTTTCCGCGGATATCGGCCGTGTAGTTTAAGCTTCCAAACCTGACCTGGTGGCCAGGGGCGTAACTTTTGATCTGCTCCACATGGCCAAGCGAGTTGGCTCGCAGTGCGAAGCCGCCGAACACAAAGATCTGTCCAGAGAGAAAAGTCTCACCCTGGACTGCATCGCTATCGATGATCGTACAAGCCATCAAGCCTAACGGCGACAACACAGAGGAACTCTCAATGAAAGCACCAATGTCGGTGTCAAAACCGGCGGATCTCGGGTAGGGGGTCCCGAACTGTGCGTCTAAGGCGGATGGTAACAGGAGGCAGGGAACATGATGTTTTACCCAGGTTCGGGCCCTCTTGATGGAGGTAAAACCCTATGTCCTTCTTGATTTATTCTTGATGATATGAGTATTACAAGAGTTGATCTACCACAAGATCGGAGAGGCTAAACCCTAGAAGCTAGCCTATGGTATGATTGTATGTTGTCCTACGGACTAAAACCCTCTGGTTTATATAGACACCGGAAGGGGCTAGGGTTACACAAGATCGGTTACAAAGGAGGAGATATACATATCCGTATTGCCTAGCTTGCCTTCCACGCCAAGTAGAGTCCTATGCGGACACGAGACAAAGTCTTCAATCTTGTATCTTCATAGTCCAACAGTCCGGCCAAAGGATATAGTCCGGCTGTCCGGAGACCCCCTAATCCCGGACTCCCTCAGGTGTATTTTGCATTTCTTATATTGATGACTGCTGCATATCATTATCATGTAGGTGTTTTACTACTTGGGCGAGTTAAATGATGCACTGTCGTATGCACTTGGTGCTGGACCTCTGTTTGACGTTTCTGAGGATTCAGATTATGCTCAGGCTCTTTTAGGTGAGGAGTTGTCTTTATTGCTCAATCATTCTGGATGTTATTTCACATGAATCTCTTTTGCTCATTGTGTTGAATTGGTGCTTCTTTTCTTTCAACCAAAGCATTAGATGAATATGTGAGTTTCAAGACAAGAGCTTCTAAAGCTATGGAGGAAGAAGAGAAAATGTGGATCCTAGACTAGAGACCATAGTGGAGAGGATGTTGGAGAGGTATGATAATATATCCTACCGTTTGCGCATATCCTCTTATTTATCAGATGGAGTATTCAGCTAATGTTACTCTTTGCTGCAGGTGTAGTCTTGATGGGAAATACCAACAGGCCATGGGTATGGCTGTTAAATGCAGGAAACTGGAATAGCTGGAGGAAGCAATTGTTTGGTGTGCTAATATTCCTGGGGCTCTTTCATATTGCATCAACCTCTCTCATCAATATGTTAGTCACCGTGAATATCGTTCTAAGGTAGGGGCATGTTATATATCCTAATTTTTCGATGTTAAAAATATTTGGCAGTATGGTTGGTTTATTAAGTTAAAAGCAACTAGTAATATTAGTTTAGAGTAATCAAAAGTTAACATTCTTTATGTGTTGATATAATAATTCATTTTATTGCCAGGTTCTTCGCTGTCTTGTTAAAATATACCAGACTTTGCTGCATCTAGACTATCCGAGCATTTGCCAGTGCCTTATGGTTCTGGGCGAGCTTGAAACTGTTGCGAATATATTGGACACACTACTTTCTGGAAGCCAGGTATTTGTTTGTTCTTTACTCTGCCCACCACACTACTTACATTGTGGTCTCTGTTTCTTACTTGAGATATTGTGTTCATTATGCAGGATGATGCTCTCATTGCATACCAAATTGCTTTTGATCTAGTGGAAAATGAAAATCAGGCCTTCCTTCTAAATGTGGGGAATCGCCTGGACTCACAGACTCCTGGTCAGTCATCTTTACTGGTTGATCAGACTGTTAACGCTGGTACAACTAGCACAGAACCAGCAGGTGATGTTCAGATGGGAGATGACACAACTACGGCAAACAGAAATGCTCACCCAGTGGATCCAAAGGAGGCAGCGCATGCTGATAGGCTTGCAAAACTTAAAGGGATACTATCAGGGGAGAAGTCTATTCAGCTTACACTGCAATTTTTGTATAGCCACAACTGGTACACTTATTATGTCCTAAACGTTGAACCCTGGTCTCTTGCAACTTTTATATCTGACAGGTATGCACCCCCGATTCTATTGTAGCTAAATCTCTATCAAAAAAGTTTGGCCCTGGTGCAATTCATTGACGAACATTGATAGTCCTGCAGACTTACTTCCGATTTCTGTTGATTTACATTTATGCACTGATTGCTATTCTATTAAATTAGTATTATTAGATATCAATGGAGCATCAAAAATTTAAAAATTCTTACACGCTGCTAAGTGCTAACTCATCCATCCTTGATAGATGAGTCGTTAATCCTTTCTCTTTTTTTATGTAGAGAAGCACTACTTCATATATGTGGACCCCATATTAAATAGACTATTACAAGAGTTACAATATTTAAGGAGGGATCTAGTCTTAATAGGACCCCATATTAAATAGTCTATTACAAGAGTTACAATATTTAAGGAGGGATCTAGTCTTAATAGGTCTATGTATTGCAGTTGTGATGAGTTACTAATCAAAGCTTTTGTTGCAATTTCACACTTTTCAGGAGTCTGATGATCAGGTTATTTAGGTGGAGGTAGTAGCTTGATAATGGTGGCTTTCACGTCTAGCTCAAATACGAGAGGATGTGGACCTGTTGGGGAAAGCACATCCACCTTTGTGTTCAGTGAGCAGGTGAATTAATAATCTACATTGTTTCTTCTATGAAGTAGTATATTGAGTTGTAAGGGAATACTTTCACGTTGAAACTTTTCTTTGTAATAGTTGTAATCTAGGCAGGCAACCAATGTTTCGAAAGTAATGACCCACTGTAAGAAGTAATGTTTCTTATTTGCTGGGCAACCCATCAGTATTTGCATCATGTCAATGCATTTTGTATTAAGTTATTAACAGTTCAGTTTTTTATTTTGTTTGTAGATTCAAAAGATGTATGGATGATTCTATGGGTGCGTGGCATGTATACTACAATGATGATGATGATGTTCTGGTTCATGATGATGATGATGATGGCTGTTTTCAGTTTTAGTTTAGTTGTAGGGATGCTTTTCCTGTTGGATGATGTTCCTCGATTAAGTTTTAGTTAAGTTATAGGGATGTTGATGGGTGCTTTCAGTTTAAGTTTTCCTGTCAAGAGAATATTCATATTATGCATCACATTTGAATGTTATTCCTCTTGTAATATCAACTATTGTAATCCCACAGTTTTATTTAATATATGATGTCTTCCTCTTGTGCATATATTTTCTCTTTCGACTTGATATACATACTTATCACTGTGAGCATTAATTTAATTGTTGGAAATATATAAAATATTATTCACATTTTATATGTAAAACATTTGAAGCCTTGCAAATTCTTTGTGGCCAATCAATGGGATTTGAAAGCCTGTAGATGAGATTTGAATTCCTGTATGTTAACCACCAACGTATATGAGTGTTGCAAAAGTCGGTTTTATGTGTTGTACTCTTGCAACTGTTCCTTTTACCAACGGAAGTATAACGGTTGCATTATGCGCTAGCAACATTGGATAAGGCTACGCATCCCAAACCGTTGGTACAGAGCCTAGCAACGCACATATGAACTTTTAGATACGGAAAAATGCGTTGCTATATATGGGGTCCTGTTGTAGTGAATGGAGTAGTTTTCAATGGTGAACATCACTATGTTGATCATATCTACTATATGATTCACGCTCGACCATTCGGTCTCAGTGTTTTGAGGCCATATCTGTATATGCTAGGCTCGTCAAGTTTAACCCGAGTATTCTGCGTGTGCAAAACTGGCTTACACCCGTTGTAGATGAACGTAGAGCTTATCACACCCGATCATCACGTGGTGTCTCCACACGACGAACTTTGGCAACGGTGCATACTCAGGGAGAACACTTTTATCTTGAAATTTAGTGAGAGATCATATTATAATGCTACCGTCAATCAAAGCAAAATAAGATGCATAAAGGATAATACTCATATGCAATCAATATAAGTGATATGATATGGCCATCATCATCTTGTGCTTGTGATCTCCATCTCCAAAGCTCCGTCATGATCACCATTGTTACCGGCGCGACACCTTGATCTCATCGTAGCATCGTTCTCGTCTCGCCAACTATTGCTTCTACGACTATCGCTACCGCTTAGTGATAAAGTAAAGCAATTACAGGGCGATTGCATTGCATACAATAAAGCGACAACCATATGGCTCCTGCCAGTTGCCGATAACTCTGTTACAAAACATGATCATCTCATACAATAAATATAACATCATGTCTTGACCATATCACATCACAACATGCCCTGCAAAAACAAGTTAGACGTCCTCTACTTTGTTGTTGCAAGTTTTACGTGGCTGCTACGGGCTGAGAAAGAACCGTTCTTACCTACGCATCAAAACTAGAACGATAGTTAGTCAAGTTAGTGTCGTTTTAACCTTCTCAAGGACCGGGCGTAGCCACACTCGGTTCAACTAAAGTTGGAGAAACTGACACCCGCCAGCCACCTGTGTGCAAAGCACGTCGGTAGAACTAGTCTCGCGTAAGCGTACACGTAATGTCGGTCTAGGCTGCTTCATCCAACAATACCGCCGAACCAAAGTATGACATGCTGGTAAGTGATAACCCACAAGTATAGGGGATCGCAACAGTTTTCGAGGGTAGAGTATACATCCCAAATTTATTGATTCGACACAAGGGGAGCCAAAGAATATTCTCAAGTATTAGCAGCCGAGTTGTCAATTCAACCACACCTGGAAACTTAATTTCTGCAGCAAAGTGTTCAGTAGCAAAGTAATATGATAGTAGTGATGATGGTAGCAAAAGGTAATAGTGGTAAAAGTAATGTTTTTGGTATTTTGTAGTGATGATAGCAATAGCAACGGAAAAGTAAATAAGCGAAGCACAATATATGGAAAGCTCGTAGGCAATAGATCGGTGATGGAAAATTATGCCGGATGCGGTTCATCATGTAACAGTCATAACCTAGGGTGACACAGAACTAGCTCCAGTTCATTGATATAATGTAGGCATGTATTCCGAATATAGTCATATGTGCTTATGGAAAAGAACTTGCATGCCATCTTTTGTCCTACCCTCCCGTGGCAGCGGGGTCCTTACGGAAACTAAGGGATATTAAGGCCTCCTTTTAATAGAGAACCAGAACAAAGCATTAACACATGGTGAACACATGAACTCCTCAAACTACGGTCATCACCCGTAAGTATCCCGATTATTGTCACTTCGGAGATAACGGATCATAACACATAATAGGTGACTATAGACTTGCAAGATAGGATCAAGAACACTCATATATTGATGAAAACATAATAGGTTCAGATCTGAAATCATGGCACTCGGGCCCTAGTGACAAGCATTAAGCATACCAAAGTCATAGCAACATCAATCTCAGAACATAGTGGACACTAGGGATCAAACCCTAACAAAACTAACTCGACTACATGATAGATCCCATCCAACCCATCACCGTCCAGCAAGCCTACGATGGAATTACTCATGCACGGGCAGTGAGCATCATGAAATTGGTGATGGAGGATGGTTGATGATGACGATGGCGACGGATTCCCCTCTCCGGAGCCCCGAACAGACTCCAGATCAGCCCTCCCGAGAGGTTTTAGGGCTTGGCGTCGGCTCCGTATCGTAAAACGCGATGATTTCTTCTCTCTGGTTTTTTTCTCCCCGAAACTCATTATATGGAGGTGGAGTTGGAGTCGGAGAGGCAACATGGGGCCCAAGAGGTAGGGGGCGCGCCCCCCACCCTCGTGGAGAGACGGTGGGCCCCCTGGCCTTCATCTTTGGCAGCTATTTTTCTTATTTTCTGAAAAGTGTCTCCGTGAAGTTTCAGGTCATTCCGAGAACGTTTGCTCCTGCACATAAATAACACCATGGTAGTTCTGCTGAAAACAACGTTAGTCCGAGTTAGTTCCATTCAAATCATGCAAGTTAGAGTCCAAAATAAGGGCAAAAGTGTTTGGAAAAGTAGATACGTTGGAGACGTATCAACTCCCCCAAGCTTAAACCTTTGCTTGTCCTCAAGCAATTCAGTTGACAAACTGAAAGTGATAAAGAAAAACTTTTACAAACTCTGTTTGCTATTGTTGTTGTAAATATGTAAAGCTAGCATTCAAGTTTTCAGCAAAGATTATAACTAACCACATTCACAACAAAACATAGGTCTCAAGTTACTCATATCAATAGCATAATCAACTAGCAAGCCATAGTAATAAAACTCGGATGACAACACTTTCTCAAAACAATCATAATATGACCGCAAAACATAAATGCAGAGCACCTTTAAAGACCAAGGAATGACTAGACATTGTAATTCATGGTAAAAGAGATCCAGTCAGGTCATACTCAATGTAAATTAACAATAATGAATGCAAATGACAGTAGTGCTCTCCAACTGGTGCTTTTTAATAAGAGGATGATGACTCAGCATAAAAGTAAATAGTAGGCCCTTCGCAGAGGGAAGCAGGATTTGTAGAGGTGCCAGAGCTCGGTTTTGAAACAGAGGTGAATAATATTTTGAGTGGTATACTTTCATTGTCAACATAACAACCAAGAGATGGCAATATCTTCCATGCTACACACATTATAGGCGGTTCCCAAACAGAATGGTAAAGTTTATGCTCCCCCTTCCACCATAAGCATCAATCCATGGCTTGCTCGAAACAACGAGTGCCCCCAGCTAACAAGAGTCCCAGGGGGAGTTTTTTTTGCAATTATTTTGATTTAATTTGCATAAAGCATGGGACTGGGCATCCTAGTGACCAGCCATTTATCTCGTGAGTGAGGAGCGGAGTCCACTCCTCTTGAGAATGACCCGCCTAACATGGAAGATACAGACAGCCCTAGTTGATACATGAGCTATTCGAGCATACAAGACGGGATATTTATTTGAAGGTTTAGAGTTTGTCACATACAAATTTACTTGGAACGGCAGGTAGATACCGTATATAGGTAGGTATAGTGGACTCATGTGGAATAACTTTGGGGTTTAAGGAGTTTGGATGCACAAGTAGTATTCCCGCTTAGTACAGGTGAAGGCTAGCAAAAGACTGGGAAGCGACCAGCTAGAGAGCGACAACAGTCATGAACATGCATTAAAATTAATCAACACTGAATGCAAACATGAGTAGGATATAATCCACCATGAACATAAATATCGTGAAGGCTATGTTGATTTTGTTTCAACTACATGCGTGAACATGCGCCAAGTCAAGTCACTTAAATCATTCAGAGGAGGATACCACCCTATCATACCGCATCATAACCATTTTAATAGCATGTTGGCACGCAAGGTAAACCATTATAACTCATAGCTAATCAAGGATGGCACAAGAAACTATGATCTCTAGTTGTCATTGCAAACATGTTTATTCATAATAGGCCGAATCAAGAACGATGAACTAATCATATTTACAAAAACAAAAGAGGTCGAGTTCATACCAGCTTTTCTCATCTCAGCCAGTCCATCATATATCATCATAATTGCCTTTCACTTGCATGACCGAACAATGTGAATAATAATAATAGTGCACGAGCATTGGACTAAGCTGGAATCTGCAGGCATTCAACAAACAGGGGAAGACAAGGCAATATGGGCTCTTTTGTGAGATCAACACTAATGCATATAAGAGCCACTTCAACAATTTAATTATGGTCTTCTCCTATCGACCCCCAAAGAAAAGAAAAGAAATAAAACTATTTACACGGGAAAGCTCCCAAAAAGCAAAAGAAGAACATGAAATATTTTTGGGTTTTCTTTTTAATTACTACTACAAGCATGGAAGGTAAATTAATTAAAGGCTACAACTATTTTTTTTGTTTTTCTTAAGGTTTATTAAACACACAAGAAGAAAGCATAAAAGGGAAAATAAACTAGCATGGATGATACAATGAAAAAGTATGAGCGCCGACATTTAGCAATGACTGTGTGAACATAAATGTAGTGTAGGTGGGAAATACATACTCCCCCAAGCTTAGGCTTTTGGCCAAAGTTGGTCTATGGCCACGGCTGGCCTGGCGGATATCCATAATAGTAGCTAGGGTCGTACTATGATGCAGCAGCTATCGCATGCTGAGCTGCAGCGTGGCGACGGGCTGCCTCCTCTCTCCTCTCGTACTCATCTACCTCCTCTCTGGTAATAGTATGTCCTCCTCTTGCCTGATAATCAAAGAAAGCAGGAGCAGGGAGAGTAATACGGACATCACGGCGTCTGTCAAATATTAGTCGATACTTGAGAGGTGATTCGTTCCTCTCGACAAACTGGTGGTGAACCATAGCATTAAAATCTAGATAGGCAGGAGGTAATTCAATATCATCTTCGCGCACATCTATACCAAGAAAATTAGCTACGCGGGTTGCATAAATTCCATCAAAGAAATCTCCATCAAGTCTATTCAGATGCAACCTACGTGCAACAATGGCTCCCAAATTATATGATTTGTCTGCTAACACAGCACTCCTAAGAATACTAAGATCGGGGACACACATGTGACATGCCTCATCTTTACCATTTATGCATCTACCTATGAAGATAGCAAAATAATGTATAGCCAGAAAGTGAATGCTCCATATGGTAGCTTGTATAATTTCTCTAGATTCTCCCACAGTTATATTAGAAAGAAAATCTCTAAATTCAGATTTGCGAGGATCCCTTATACTACCCCATTGTGGAAGTTTGCATGCAGTGGTAAAATCCTCTAAGTCCATGGTATAAGATTTATCATAAAGATCAAACAGGACAATTGGAGAATTACGTGAAGTTGAAAATTCAAACCTCCTCACAAAGGAGCTAGTGAGATCATGATACTGACTGCACTTCTCTTCCTCAAAGCTCACAAGATCAGCGTTGAATTGTTCTTTTATTCCCGCTCAATCCATAAAATTTTCAGAAGGCCACTCACAAGGACGCGCTGGAGCATCTCTTGGTGGCTCTTCGTCAGCATCACGCATTGCAAGCCTGGGTCCTTGCTTCTTGGAAGAACCACCTTGGAACATTTTCCTAAGCATTTTTCTACCTCTAAAAAATTCTGAAATTTTTTAGTAACTTCAAAATAAAAGTAAACCAAACTCAATAATAATGATAGTAACTACTCCTACAAGTGCCTAGGGCCTATATCATGCATCAAAACTACTTTTGACCATATAAATTTGACATGCAAGCTCAAGAACAGGGTCACCTAAGCAGCAAAAATTTGCAATGAATAAATCACTAGAACAAAAACTAATTGGACCAATGGAGGAGTCACATACCAAGGAACAATCTTCCCAAGCAGTTTTGTGAGAGGTGCTTTGAGCAAGGAGATCGAAAATGGCAGCAAAACGAGCTTGGACTCAGGTTTGAGCTGGTTATTCGTTTTCGGGGAGGAAGATGAAGTCTGTGGGTGCAGGAATAAGTGGAGGAGGGCCACTGTGGGCCCACGAGGCAGGGGCGCGCCCTCCACCCTCGTGGGCAGGTGGTTGACCCCCCTGGTGTGTTCTCAGTTCCATAAATCCTCAAATATTCTGAAAAAATCATATTTAATTTTCAGGGCATTTGGAGAACTTTTATTTTCGAGGTATTTTTATATTACATGGATAATCAGATAACAGACAGAAAAATATTTATTTTTATTTTATTTAATATAAATAACAGAAAGTATAAGTGGGGTACAGAAGGTTCTGCCTTCTAGTTTCATCCATCTCATGATCATCAAAAGGAATCCACTAACAAGGTTGATCAAGTCTTGTTAACGAACTCATTCCGAATAACATGGAACCGGAGAAATTTCGAATAACACTATGTTACCTCAACGGGGATATGCACATCCCCAATAATAAGAATATCATATTTCTTCTTGACAGTAGGAAGAGGAAATTCAAAACCTCCAAATATAATCGATGGAATTTTTCCAATAGAGTGGATACTATGAACATGAGGTTGTTTCCTTGGAAAGTGTACCGTATGCTCATTACCATTAACATGAAATGTGACATTGCCTTTAGTGCAATCAATAACAGCCCCTACAGTATTCAAAAAGGGTCTTCCAAGAATAATAGACATACTATCATCCTCGGGAATATCAAGAATAACAAAGTCCATTAAAATAGTAACGTTTGCAACTACAACAGGCACATCCTCACAAATACCGACAGGTATAGCAGTTGATTTATCATCCATTTGCAAAGATATTTCAGTAGGTGTCAACTTATTCAAATCAAGTATATGATATAAAGAGAGAGGCATAACACTAACACCGGCTCCAAGATCACATAAAGCAGTTTTAACATAGTTTCTTTTAGTGGAGCATGGTATAGTGGGTGCTCGTGGATCTCCAAGTTTCTTTGGTATTCCACCCTTAAAAGTATAATTAGCAAGCATGGTGGAAATTTCAGCTTCCGGTATCTTTCTCTTATTTGTAATAATATCTTTCATATACTTAGCATAAGGATTGGTTTTGAGCATATCAGTTAATCGCATACGTAAAAAGATAGGTCTAATCATTTCAGCAAAGCACTCAAAATCCTCATCATCCTTTTTATTGGATGGTTTAGGAGGAAAGGGCATGGGTTTCTGAACCCATGGCTCTCTTTCTTTACCGTGTTTCCTAGCAACAAAAATCTTTCTTATCATAACGTTGATTCTTTGATTGTGGGTTATCAAGATCAACAGCAGGTTCAATTTCTATATCATTATCATTACTAGGTTGAGTATCATTATGAACATTTTAATTAACATTATCACTAGTTTCAGGTTCATTACCATATTGAGTTTCAGCATCAGAAATAGAAATATCATTTGGATTCTCAGGTGTTTCAACAATAGGATCACTAGAAGCATGCAAAGTCCTATCATTTTTCTTTTTCTTCTTTTTAGAAGAGCTAGGTGCATCTATATTATTTCTCTGAGAATCTTGCTCAATTCTTTTAGGATGGCCTTCAGGATACAAAGGTTCCTGAGTCATTCTACCACATCTAGTCATAACTCTAACATCATTATCATTATTCTTACTGTTCAATTCATTGAGCAAATCATTCTGAGCTTTAAGTACTTGTTCTACTTGAGTGGTAACCATAGAAGCATGTTTACTAATAAGTTTAAGTTCAGCTTTAACATTAGCCATATAATCACCCAAGTGTCCAAGCATATTTGAATTGTATTTCAATTGTCTACCAAAATAAGCATTAAAATCTTCTTGCTTTACCATAAATTTATCAAACTCATCTAAGCATGGGCTAGCAATTTTAGTAAATGGGATGACAGCTTTATCATATCTATAGAGAGAATTTACCTTTACTACCTGTGTCGGGTTATCCAGACCATGAGTTTCTTCAATAGGTAAAGGATTAAGATTATATGTTTCTTCAACAGGCGGTAAATTAAGACCGTGTATTTCTTCAATAGGAGGTAAATTCTTAACATCTTCACCTTTAATACCCTTTTCTTTCATAGATTTCTTTGCCTCTTGCATATCTTCAGGATTGAGAAATAGAATACCCCTCTTCTTCGGAGTTGGTTTAGGAATAGGCTCAGGAATTGGCTCCGGAGGTGTCCAATTATTTTCATTCAACATATTATCAATAGAATTTTAGCTTCATCTGGTGTTCTTTCCCTGAAAACAGAACCAACACAACTATCCAGGTAATCTCTGGAGGCATCGATTAGTCCATTATAAAAGATATCAAGTATTTCATTTTTCTTAAGAGGATGATCAGGCAAAGCATTAAGTAATTGGAGAAGCCTCCCCCAAAGTTGTGGGAGACTCTCTTCTTCGATTTGCACAAAATTATATATATATCCCTTAAAGCAGCTTGTTTCTTATGAGCAAGGAAATATTTAGCAGAGAAGTAATAAATCATATCTTGGGGATTACGCACACAATCAGGATCAAGAGAATTAAACCATATCTTAGCATCACCCTTTAATGAGAACGGAATTATTTTAAGGATGTAAATGTAGCGAGTTCTCTCATCTTTAGTGAACAGGGTAGCTATATCATTTAATTTAGTAAGATGTACCACAACAGTTTCAGATTCATAACCATGAAAAGGATCAGATTCAACCAAAGTAATTATATCAGGATCAACAGAAAATTCATAATCCTTATTAGTAATAAAGATAGGTGAAGTAGCAAAAGCAGGGTCAGGTTTCATTCTAGCATTTAGAGATTTCTTACTCCATTTAGCTAATAATTTTTTAAGTTCAGTTCTATTTCTGCAAGCTAAAATGGCTAAAGGAGCATCTTGATCAAAGACATAACCCTTAGGAATGGCAAGTGGTTCTTCATCATCACTTTCATCAGTATCATCAGATTAAATATTTTCAATTTCTCTAGCCCTAGCAAGTTGTTCATCAAGAAAAGCACTAAGTGGCATAGTAGTATCAGGCATAGAGGTAGTTTCATCATAAGTATCATGCATAGCAGAAGTGGCATCATCAATAACATGCGACATATCAGAACGAATAGCAGAAGCAGGTGTAGGTGTCGCAAACTTACTCATAACAGAAGGTGAATCAAGTACAGAGCTAGATGGCAGTTCCTTACCTCCCCTCGTAGTTGAGGGATAGATCTTGGTTTCTGGATCTCTCAAGTTCCTCATAATGATAAGCAGATATATATCCTAGGTGACTCAATGAATAGAGCTATGCTCCCCGGCAACGGCGCCAGAAAATGGTCTTCATAACCCACAAGTATAGGGGATCGCAACAGTTTTTGAGGGTAGAGTATTCAACCCAAATTTATTGATTCGACACAAGGGGAGCCAAAGAATATTCTCAAGTATTAGCAGCTGAGTTGTCAATTCAACCACACCTGGAAACTTAATATCTGCAGCAAAGTGTTCAGTAGCAAAGTAATATGATAGTAGTGATAACGGTAGCAAAAGGTAACAGTGGTAAAAGTAATGTTTTTGGTATTTTGTAGTGATGATAGCAATAGCAACGGAAAAGTAAATAAGCGAAGCACAATATATGGAAAGCTCGTAGGCAATGGATCGGTGATGGAGAATTATGCCGGATGCGGTTCATCATTGTCGGAGTAATGGGCCACGGGTAGGCCAACCCGAGCCCAGAACCTTTCAAGACATCGGGGCAGGCTGCGCCCCTCGAGACCCCAGGACGGAGAGCCGCCTTCAAGAAGTCCACGACAAGACGGACGACTAACCACTCGCGGCCGAGTCCCAGGGACGACCGCAGGGTAAGCCGACTCCTGACTGGCGACTTCCGGAGAAGCCGGCTTTGGGGAGTCTTCCTGCGATTCCAACAAACCCCGTGACCTCGTCAAGGGGGGATGGGGCAGGGGAGTGGCTACAGTGAAGCCCACTCCTGCCCCTTACCAAGGGCGGGCATGGCGACAGCACGCCGTACCCCGGAAGATCTCCGTGCGGCGTGGCATTGTTGCCGTACTGGCCCTGACATCAGCACCGAAGACCGAATCCTGCACCCACGACGGCTTGTCTATACGGCTCAGAGGCGGCGGGTCCCACTAGACAGTGAGACCCCAAGAGACGGCAAGAAGACCACTAGTCAGACCCATCGGAAGTCGGCCTGGGGGAGTCGGCCGAGCCCTCCCCCGGGGCCCACGCACCATTAATCAAGATGTGATGGAGAGTGGCAATAGTGATCGCCCGCCAGGCGGCGGGGCTGTTGCCACGACCCCATGATCAAGCCCGCGTAATTAGAAGCACGGCTACAGTAATCAGCAGCTGGCAAGACCCGCCCGCGGCGGACGCGGCCTGTCGGCTCCATACCAGGCCAATCAGCGGGGTCCGCCAGCCGGCGGGCCCCAGTGGTCGGCAGAGAAGACGGAGGCCGGAGGCGCTGACGGCTGGGCCCGCATCCCGCCGGATTACCATTGTACCCCTGGGGGTAGGCCTATATAAACCCCCCAGGGCACCCATGCAAAGGATTGGAACCCATTAGCTCTAGACCAGATCATATAGAAGGGAGAGAGCTAGCCTTGCCCTCTCCTACCTCCTAGAAACAGCTCAAGGAGCAACCATGTAAACACCTTGCCATAGTGATCATGCGGAGACCGCGCAGAGCAACAGTAGGGGTATTATATCCTCAGAGAGCCCTGAAGCTGGGTAAGATTCGCCGGCGTGCGTGTCTTCGCCTCATCCCGTTTCCAGGCACCGGCGACATTCTACTCGCCCCCACCATGATAAGCCATCCTTTGGCATATGTCGCACCAAACCCCCGACATTTGGCGCCCACCATGGGGCCTAGTGCACCGCCGTCCGGAGACCGATTCTGGATGGGAACCCTTTTTCTCCCTGGCGAGCGCAGCCAGCCAGGCACGCCAGACGGAGTTTGCGCCGACGCGCTAAGCGGCGTTGAGATCGCCTGCGCAGCCAGCTGCCTGGCCGAACATGTCGGCGAGGTCCGCCTCTCCGATGAACCTGCATCCAACACAGGCACGGGCGGCCCCGAGAGCCTCCTCGCGGGCCTCCTCGATCAACTCCATGTTTCTGGCGAGCCTGCCGTAGACTTGGAGTCTGTGGGCTCCACCGACCCGATGATGGTCGACTCCGACACCGCGTCGCTCGACGCGTTCCCCACCAACGTGGTGGTCTACGATGAACCTCTCCCTCGCGCGGAGAGCAACGGAAGCACCGTCACCAAGGTGCTCGTCATCAGTCATGACGAGCTCCCCGGCGGAGGAGCGCACGACTCACTCGACGTGGCGCTGCAAGACCTAACTGCACCCATTCCAGAAGACGCTGACGCCGAGACAATGGAGGCGTGCCGCCTTCAGCTCGTTGAAGGCGTGAAGAAGCTGGCCAGCATGAGACGCTTGTCAGAAGCCTACCAGCGGGAGATGGATCGCGTCGTCGGCGGCTCGCCAGCCCCGGCGGGGCCCAGCCGCCTTGGCACGGTCCAACAGCGCGGCGTAGCCATCGCCAACCTGTTTGGGGCAAGCCGCCCTGTGTATGCTACACCAGCGGAGAACATCCAAGCCGCCCAGGCAGCCGCGGATGAGCTGGACAATTTCAAGGGCGAAGAGCGCCACCTCATGATGGAGCGAGTCCAGCGGCTCCTCGACGCGGCCGCCGCGCAGAATGAGGCCGGCTGCCGCACGGAGGTGCCACAGCGGCCAAACGACGACCTTCACCGAGAGCAAGGTGCGACGTCTTGGACGCCGACTGGCGGCGCCCGAGGAAGAAGGGACAGGGAGCCGGCTGTCAGCCATAGTCGGACTCGCATTGCCATAGAGCACGATCGAGACGGCCGCCCGAGAGCAGTGGAACGACAGAACGACTGTCCGCCTCCCCCTTACCGCAAGGAGAGGCGAGTCTCCCCGCCGCTTGTTGACCATCCGACTCTCGGCGACCGCCTTGGCCGCCAAGAGGGAGTTGGAGAGAATGACGCCCGCCACCGGATCGACCGACTTCATCGATCCTTAGCGCTGGAAGAAGAAGACGAGCTGGGTCCGCCTTGTTTCGGGCCCCGCATTCGGGACGAGCCCTTTCCCAGAGGGTTCACGCTCCCAAGAGACACGCCCAAGTATACCGGCTCCGCGAAGCCGGAAGACTGGCTAGTCGACTACTCCACGGCTGTCAGCATAGCGAACGGCAACAAGCGCGTCGCCGTAAAGTACGTTCCGCTCATGCTCCAGGGCACGGCCCGGACATGGCTGAACAGCCTAAAGCCCCGCAGCATCAACAGCTGGGTCGACTTCACCGAAGCATTCGTGCGCAACTTCACCAGCACATACAAGCGTCCTCCCAAGCCTCGTCAGCTCTCCTTGTGCGTGCAAGGCCCCGACGAGTCAACTCGCGATTACCTCACGCATTGGGCCAAGCTTCGAAACTCCTGTGAGGGCGTGCATGAGGTGCAGGCCATCGAGTATTTCACAGTCGGGTGCAGAGAAGGCACCCTCCTCAAGCACAAGCTCCTCTGCGACGAGCGAAAAACCCTCGACGAGCTGCTGATCATAGCGGACAAGTACGCCACGGCCGACTCCTCCATGAAGGCGGAGATTCAAATCAGCACAACTGGAAAAGTGGCTCCTCAAGCTCCTAGAACTCCGGCGGCAGACGCCAACCGGCGACAACAGCAGGGCGACCACAAGCGGAAGGCCCCGCAGCCGGCTTCCAGCAGCCGGCAAGTCGCGACCGTTGAAGCCCAGCAGCCAAATGAGCAGCCTCCGCCCAAGCGACAGAAAGGCGGCAAGCCAAACTGGTTGCCGGCCTTCTCCTATGATCAGACCTTGGATGGACCTTGCAAGTTCCATAGCGGCGCGAAGCCGTCGAATCACACCACCCGGAAGTGCCACTGGCTCACCAGGATCGCCAAGGGAGACGACCTCCTGCCTTCCCCACCTGCTGGGCAGCCGCCTCCGTCGCCGCCCCAGCAGCCGGCTGTCAGGCTAGTCGGCGTGCTACAAGACGAATACCCTGAAGAGCACGGAGCCTACATGGTGTTCACCAGTGTGGCTGATGATCGACGCAGCAGGCGGCTGCAGCGACAAGAGGTGAATGCAGTAGCGTCGGAGACACCAGAGTTCATGCACTGGTCCGAGAAGCCCATCAGCTGGAGCAGGGCTGACCACCCAAAAGTGATGCCGAGTCCGGGCTTGCCTTGGTCCTGGACGCCACCTTTGCTACGGACAGACGAGCCGCGCGTTTTTCGGAAGTTCTGATAGACGAAGGCAGTAGCATCAATATCCTGTACAAGGACACCATGGAGAAGTTAGCAATCAAGCAAAGACAGCGTCAGAACAGCCGAACTGTGTTCCACGACATTGTTCCTGGGCTTCCCTGCTCGCCAATCGACAAGATCCTGATGGACGTCCTCTTTGGAGACAAAGATCACTTTCGCAGAGAGTCTGTTTGGTTTGAGGTGGTGGACCTTGAGAGCCCATACCATGTGCTACTTGGCCGACCTGCCTTGGCCAAGTTCATAGCAGTCCCCCACTACGCCTACCTCAAGATGAGGATGCCCAGTTCCAGGGGAATTCTGACTGTGGATGGCGACTACCGGAAGTCATCTGCTTGCGCGGCTGAGAGCAGTCGGCTGGCCGAGTCCCTGGTAATCGCGGCCAAGAAGCGGCTCCTTGAGCGAGTTGTGGCGATGGCCGGCAAGTAGCCTGAGGTATCGCCCAACCCAAAAGAGTCGGAGGCTGAGGGTTCGTTCAAGCCGGCCAAAGAGACAAAGAAGATACCCTTGGATCCGGAGCACCCAGAGAGGCACGTCGTCGTGGGTGCAAACCTCGACATCAAATTGGAAGGCGAGCTCGTTGATTTCCTCCATGAGAATCGGGACATCTTTGCATTGTCCCCCAAAGACATGCCAGGTGTACCGACGGAATTCGCCGAGCACAAGTTACATGTCCGATCTGATGCAAAGCCGGTCAGGCAGCCCCTGCGCCGCCTATCAGAAGAGAAGAGAGAGTTGTCGGAGAAGAGATAGCCCGACTCCTAGCAGCCGGCTTCATTATGGAAGTGTTCTTTCCAGAATGGCTAGCAAATCCGGTCCTGGTACTGAAGAAGAACAAGCAGTGGTGAATGTGTATTGACTACACGAGCCTCAACAAGGCCTGCCCCAAGGACCCATTTGCTCTACCAAGAATCGATTAGGTGATAGACTCCACAGCCGGATGCAAGCTGTTGAGTTTTTTGGATGCATACTCAGGATATCACCAGATCAAGCTGAACCCGGCTGACAGACTGAAGACCGCCTTCATCACGCCATTTGGAGCCTTCTGCTACCTCACCATGACGTTCGGCTTAAGGAATGCTGGCGCCACCTTTCAGCGTTGCATGCAGAAGTGCCTCCTCAAGCAGCTCGGCAGGAACGCCCACGTCTACATGGACGACATGGTGGTGAAGACGGAAAAGCATGGAACACTGCTCGAAGACCTCAAGGAGACTTTTGAGAACCTGCGCCGATTCCAGATCAAGCTCAACACCGAGAAGTGTGTCTTCGGAGTACCAGCCGGCCAGCTCCTTGGCTTCCTGGTCTTTGAATGCGGTATAGAATGCAACCCAGTAAAAATCAAGGCCATTGAGAGAATGGAGGTACCCAGCCGACTGCTGGATGTACAAAAGTTCACTGGCTGCTTGGCGTCCATCAGCCGATTCATCAGTCAGCTGGGCGAGAAAGCTCTCCCCTTATACCAACTCATGAAGATGACCACTTTTTTCGAGTGGAACCATAAGGCGGACGAAGCTTTTCTCTAGTTGAAGAAGATGCTGACTACTCCACCCGTCCTGGCGGCTCCGACTCCAAAGGAACCTATGCTCCTGTACATCGCCGCCACCAGCCGGGTGGTCAGCACGATCATTGTAGTGGAACGCAAGGACGAAGGCAAGGCACTACCTATCCCGAGACCGGTATATTACCTGAGCAAAGTACTATCGACCTCCAAGCAGAACTACCCCCACTACCAGAAGATGTGCTATGGTGTACACTTTACTACAAAGAAATTGAAGCCTTACTTTCAAGAGCATCCAATCACGGTGGTCTGCACGGCCCCACTTGCCGAGATCATTGGTAGCCGAGATGCTTCTGGCCGAGTGGCCAAGTGGGCCATAGAGCTGGCTCCTTACACCATCCACTACCAGCCCCGCACCGCTATCAAGTCACAAGCACTGGCCAACTTCCTCGTCGACTGGGCTGAGACCCAGTACCTACCTCCAGCTCCTGACTCCACCCATTGGCGGATGCATTTCGACGGCTCCAAGATGCGCACCGGCTTGGGAGTCGGCGTTGTCCTCACCTCTCCTAAAGGCGGCAAGCTCAAATACGCATTAAAAATCCATTTCTCCGCCTCCAACAATGTCGCCGAGTACGAGGCGCTCATTCATGGGCTCCGGCTTGCCAAACAACTTGGCATCCGCGGGATCTTGTGTTATGGCGACTCGGACTTAGTGGTCCAGTAATCATCTGGCGACTGGGACATGAAAGACGCAAACATGGCGAGTTACCGTTTCCTCGTGCAGCAGCTCAGGGGTATTTCGAAGGGTGCGAGTTCCTCCATGTGCCAAGAAACGACAACGACCAAGCAGATGCCTTGGCATGAATCGGCTCTACCCTCCAAGCAATACCATCTGGCGTCGCCCTTCAACGCCTCCTCAAGCCGTCTGTCAAGCCTTCACCAGAATCAGACTCCATTTCTGTGTCGGCTCCTCCCGAAGACGTCGGATCCGACTCTAGAGCTCCGGCAGTCGGTACGGGGATTTTGGTGGATGACTCCAAAGCCGCCACAGTCGAACCCGGCCCGGGGACCGCGGTGGCGGACTCGAAGACTCCAGAACTCGGCCCAAGGGCCGCGCCAGTCGGCCTGGGGACTTCATTAACCTAGAAAGCGGTTGTTGACTCCAACCCGCCGCCTCCTAGCCCAACCACCCTCGTCCAAGTCGCAGTTCTAGTAGTTGAAGAAATAGCAGCACCCTCATGGGCCCAGCCCATCCTCAAGTTCCTGGTGAACAAAGAGCTGCCGACTGATGAGACCTCAACTCGGCAAGTACAACGCCGGGCGGCAGCCTACACCATAGTCAACAGAGATGTAACACCCTCGATGCGACTATATCTCCCACGTGTCGAGGCACGACTTAGAGGCATAATCGCATTGAAGGCATATGTCGCAAGTTAGGCAATCTTCACAACATCCCATGTAATATAGATAAATAAAGGGGAGATACATAGTTGGCTTACACTCGCCACGTCAATCAAGTACATAAATAACATTACATCATCCAAACACTCATGGCCCGACTACGGCGCCAAAATAGAAGAAGAACCCAACATGCGACACGGTCCCGATCACCCCAACTGGGAACCACTACTGATCATCAGGAAAAGAAACATAGTATCGTTGAGAGTCCTTGTCGAACTCCCACTTGAGCTCAAGCGCGTCATCTGGAGCAGAATCATCGGGTCCTGCATCTGGTGTAATAGTAATCTGTGAGCCACAGGGACTCAGCAATCTCGCACCCTCGCGATCAAGACTATTTAAGCTTATAGGTAAGGCAAGGTAAATATATGTGGAGATGCAGCAAGCGACTAGCATGAATGGTGGCTATCCTGTTCCCAAAAGAGAGCGAGAAGAGGAGGCAAAGCGTGAACGCATAACTAGAGGGCAATCCTGCGGCAAGCATTACTCCAACACCGTGTCCGCTTCCCGGACTCCGCCAAGAAGAGGTCATAACGGTAACTCACAGAGTTGATTCATTTTAATTAAATTAAGGCTCAAGTTATCTACAACTGAACATTAACAAATTCCCATCTGCCCATAACCGCGGGCACAGCTTTCGAAAGTTCAAATCCCTGCAGGGGAGTCCCAACTTAGCCCATGACAAGCTCTCATGGTCAACGAAGGAATAGACCTCCTCCCAAGACGTTCCGATCAGACTCGGTACCTCGGTTCTTCAAAACACTTCGACAGGTTAAAACTAATCCAGCAACACCGCCCGAATGTGCCGACAAATCCCGATAGGAGCTGCACATATCTCTTTCTCAGGGCACACTCAGATTGTCTTAGGTATGGGTAGGCCAGCCCAGAGTTGCCCCTGGTGGCCACCGGCAGCTGACAGGTGGACCAACACTCAGAGGAGCACTGGCCCGGGGGGGTTTAAAATAAGATGACCCTCGGGCTCCGGAAACCCAAGGGAAAAAGAGGCTAGGTGGAAAATGGTAAAACCATGGTTGGGCATTGCTGGAAAATCTTTAATCAAGGCGTACTATCAAGGGGTTCCCATTATAAACCCAACCGCGTAAGGAACGCAAAATCCGGGAACATAACACCGATATGACGGAAACTAGGGCGGCAAGAGCGGAACAAAACACTAGGCGAGAGGCCGAGCCTTCCACCCTTTACCAAGTATATAGATGCATTAAGATAACATGGCAATATAATGATATCCCAACAAGTAAATAATGTTCCAACAAGGAACGGTCTCCAATCTTCACCTGCAACTAGCAACGCTATAAGAGGGGCGGAGCAAAGCGGTAACATAGCCAATCAACGGTTTGCTAGGACATGATGGGTTAGAGGTTTGACATGGCAATTTGGGAGGCTTGAAATCAAGTGGTAGGCATCGTATCATTGGCATAGCAAAAGAGCGAGCATCTAGCAAAGCAAAGATAGTAGTGATTTCGAGGGTATGATCATCTTGCCTGCAAAGTTGTCAGAGTTGACTGGATCCTCAAAAGCAAACTAAACGGGCTCCTCACTAGCGAACTCGTCTCCCGGCTCTACCCAAACAAGACAAAGGAGCAACAAGGACACAATCAACCACGTGCCAACTCAAACAATATGATGCAAACATGGTATGCTATGCGGGATGCAATATGTGATGCATATGCAAGATTGACAAGGAATGCATGAACCTGGCCTCAACATGGAAATCCAAGTGTTCCACTGGAAAGATGAGATGAAATCGCTTGAAAACGATATAAAGATCACCGGAATCGGAGTTACGGTTTGGAAATGGCAAGCGATTCAAATATGACACCGATCTGCGATTTACAGCAAGTAGCCATCTAAATGCAATGAGATGAATATGCTACAACACCCAAACATGGCAACAAAATACATGGCAGGGGTGCATTCAAGATGCTTAACAAAAGTCTAGCACTGAGCTACGGCCAATTCATCCATTAACAGGTTCAAACAAGCATGGCAAAAATGCATATGATAAACAGATCTCAGACTTAGAGAAATTAACACTTGTCTGGAATTTCAGATCAGATAGCACTCTTCGGAGCAACAAAACTACAAGCTACAGGACCTGAACATGGCAAAGTAAAGCATGGGATGGAGCTACTCAAAGAGCTTAACAAAAGTCCCTTAGTGACCTTGATCCAAAAGGGATCAGAAAATACAATTTCAAGCAGGTGAACATGGCAAAAACATAATCACATCACAGACTTAGTGAAAACTGGAGCATGCTGAAATAGATATCAAGTAGGCATGTTTACGAGCTCGAAGCCCTCACTACAGAGCAAGTCATGGAAAGCTAAGCATACACCCATCAAGAATACACAAAATTCAAGCTCGACATGGCAAGAACAATAACATAGCATGCACGGGTCAACTACAACATCCTCGGCAAAATCGCTAACAAGTAGACAATCTGCCCAGATTCACGAAGTAGCAAAAGTAGAGCTCGATTGACTCAAGCTAGGGTGCTCCATAATTTCAAACAAAGGCATGGATGGATAGAGCACTATAAGATTAACAAAACATACTAACTGATCATCCTCAAAAGAGGCACGGATCACTAGGAAACAACATGAACATATGGCATCATGAGAAAAACAGATCAAGGACTTAGTGGAATTGCTAAGTCCCTGAAATCAGCATTACCAAGTGCCTCACTTTGCAATCTTGTGCTAGTCACCACACACATCACAAAAATACATGGGTTTCACCTCTGGAAAGATGGCAAAACCCTTAAAAAACACATGTAGAGCTCATGGGCATATCATGCACACAATAATCATGGCAAAAATGACAAATATCTAAATGGAGCAGCAGATCTGACAATTATCTCAAGTAGCACTCTTCCAACAGCATTTCGGGCATCAAGATAAACTCAAATGAAAATGATGCAATGAGATGAAATGATGTGCTCTCTGAGGCGAACATTTTTATATGCTATATGCCAAAAACGGAGCCACGGGTGAGGAGATACGACATGATAAACAGGAGCATATGAACTAGGGTTTCGGGGCAAAAGTCAACCGATTCCAGATCTGGATCCGGTTTGCACGCGGATCGAGGTTCGTTGCCGATGTCGCCGGAGCTCGCCGGAGAAGCAGGGGGCGTCGCCGGACTTGCCGAGAAGAGGAGGGGCTCGCCGGGGCGCGGTCGTCGGCGTGCTCGCCGATTCCGGGTGGTGGCGGCGCGGCCTTGCCGGAGTAGGAGGAGGCACGGCGGAGCGCCGGTGAGGAAGGTGGCGGGCGGTGGCGTGCGGCGGTCGGCGGGGTGGGCGCCGGCAACGAGGCGCGTCGCGGCCGAGGCGGCAGTCGGCGCGGGCGGCGCAGCGAGGGAGGCGTGCCTCGGGCGAGTGGCGGCGGAGGCGGGCCACGGGGGTTTTAAATAAGATGACCCTAGGGATCCGGAAACCCAAGGGAAAAAGAGGCTAGGTGGCAAATGGTAAAACCAAGGTTGGGCATTGCTGGAAAAGCTTTAATCAAGGCGAACTATCAAGGGGTTCCCATTATAACCCAACCGCGTAAGGAACGCAAAATCCGGGAACATAACACCCATATGACGGAAACTAGGGCGGCAAGAGTGGAACAAAACACTAGGCGAGAGGCCGAGCCTTCCACCCTTTACCAAGTATATAGATGCATTAAGATAACATGGCAATATAATGATATCCCAACAAGTAAATAATGTTCCAACTATGTCTGTTCCACTCTGAGTGTTTGGATGATGTAATGTTATTTATGTACTTGATTGACGTGGCGAGTGTAAGCCAACTATGTATCTCCCCTTTATTTATCTATATTACATGGGATATTGTGAAGATTGCCTAACTTGCGACATATGCCTTCAATGCGATTATGCCTCTAAGTCGTGCCTCGACATGTTGGAGATATAGTCGCATCGAGGGTGTTACAAGAGAGCTGGTCAGGCGCGGCATCACTGGTGTCTACCAGCGCTGCGTAGAGCCAGAGCAAGGCCAAGCGATTCTCAAAGACATCCATCAACGCGAGTGCGGCCACCATGCGGCTTCAAGAGCACTCGTCGCCAAAGCCTTTCGACACGGTTTCTTCTAGCTAACTGCCTTGGAAGAGGCCAAGGAGTTGGTCCAAAAATGAAAAGGGTGCTAGAAGTTCAGCTCCAAGCCGCACCAGCTAGCTTCTGCACTCAAGACCATCCCCATTGCCTGGCCTTTCGTAGTTTGGGGTCTAGACATGGTGGGACCATTCAAGACAGCACAAGGTGGCTTAACTCACTTAGTTGTCGCAGTGGACAAGTTCACCAAGTGGATAGAAGCGAAGCCAATCAAGAAGCTGAATGGTCCAACTGCCGTGACTTTCGTCGCTGATATCACAATTTGGTACGACAAACCACACAGCATCATCATTGACAACGGCACAAATTTCGCCAAAGGCGCCTTGGCCGATTTTTATGCAACACAGGGCATCCGACTGGACCTAGCATCCGTCGCCCATGCACAGTCAAATGGCCAGGTGGAGCGAGCAAACGGCCTCATCCTGTCCGACATCAAGCCCCGGCTGATCGAGGCTCTGGAGCGCTCAGCTGGCTGCTGGCTCGATGAGCTACCAGCCGTCCTCTGGAGTCTGCACATGACTCCAAATAAGTCAACCGGCTTCACGCCTTTCTTCCTCATCTATGGTGCCGAAGTCGTCATCCCAACGGATATAGAGTTCGACTCCCCACGAGTCACCATGTACACCGAGGAGGAAGCAGAAGAAGAACGACAAGACGGCGTCGATCTGCTGGAAGAGGGCCGGCTGTTGGCACTTAGCCGGTCCAGCTTCTACCAGCAGAGCCTGCGCCGATTCCACAACAGGAAGGTTAGGCCAAGATCTTCCCAAGAAGGCGACCTTGTGCTCCAGTTGATCCAGCGAACAGCCGGCCAGCACAAGCTGTCGGCGCCTTGGGAAGGCCCTTTCATCATCAACAAAGTACTGGGCAACGACTCCTACTACCTGATTGATGCTTAGAAGCCCCGAGCACGCAAGAGGGACGACTCCGGCAAGGAGACAGAGCGGCCATGGAATGCAAATCTCCTCCGAAGATTTTACAGTTGATGCAGTATGTACCATGCTACCTTTTGTATTAAAGTAGCAAGACTTCGGGCCTTTGTTTGTATGATAAAGATTATGCCTACAAGTATGTTACTCTTTGTCATACCGCTTGGCACCGGGCTCGACAAGTCGGCCCGGGGACTTGCCGCCTTGCACTATGTAATGCTTCCTGCAGTCGGACAAGTATTGTGTAAACGCCTAAACCGTCTCCTGCCAGAAGCCGCAGCTCGCAGAGCGACTGAACGGTGGGCAGAAGTAAGGTAGAATGGGCATTCACATGAAAAATGGCTAAGGACTCAAAGCATAAAACATAGCTCAAGACGGCTTCCAGCCTTTCTCGCAAACCGACTCTCAAATAGTCGGATTACCGTCTTCTATTCAACTTGCTCAAAAAAACTCTTAAAAATGGCTAAGTACTTGCCTTCCCAAAGTAGCCAAGCATTTGATCCAGCGGCAGTCCGCAGAGCGGCTGTCCGATTGGCAAGGCAGGCAACTAAGAGAAAGCAGCAAAGGAAAAATGCCAAAAGAGCAATGAGCAAGAAAAGATGGAACTTGGATAAATATATTTACATAACATAGGCCCTTGGCTGAATCTTCGAGCAGAAGTTCAAAATACACCCCGTGGGTGGAATTGTGTGAATTAACAAGTTCTTCAAAGACTACTGAAGCAGATAAAATAAAGCGGCAACTTAGGAAGCAGCAGACGGATTCGGAGGGTCAGAGGAGGCGGCAGCATCAGGTGTCGAGGTGTCCGGCTGGCTAGTCTCGGTTTGATTGCCTCCGGCGGCAGTCGACTCGGTCGTGCATGGCTTGTTGCTGGAGGCGCGGTCGAGCTGAGGTTGGCTGTTTGCTCCGTCTTCTGGTGCCTCCGCCGCGCCTCCGTCCTCCGCCTCGCCCTCCTCCTCGACGCTGGAGCCAATCACCTCCGCCGAGTCCTCGCCGTAGTCTGGGTTCATCCCAAACCACTCCGGCGGTACCTCCTCGCCGTCTTCAGACCACTCGGGGACGAAGATACTGGTGTCAGTGTACTCGGCGATCGCCACAGGAAGAAACAAAGAAGCAAGTCAAAAACCAGAAGTCGGCACGACTTAAATCAGCAGCTCGAAGAAAATAAAGAAACTCACCATCAATGATGTCTTCAATCTCATGGAAGTCGGAGGCCAGCATTGCCTCCTTGTCAGACCAGGAGGAGCGCTCGCTCGCGAACTCAGCCAGGAGGGCGGTTTCCGTCTCCTCCGCTTCCCTCTGCGTCTTCACAAGTAGCTCCTGCTCTGCCAATTGAGAGGCTAGCAGATCGCGCTCCATGGCGAGCTTGCTGCACTCCTCCTCCGGCTCTCCGACAGATCGGCTGTCCGCTTGCCCAGCTCTTCAATGTTATGGTTGAAGGCAGTGACACGGAGGTTGTGGTAATCCTGCGACGAACATTTCAGACAAAAAGTTAATACCCAGAGTTCATCAATTGGAGTTCCGGGCTGCCTGCTCAGCAGCCAGCCCGAAACTCGGGGACTACACCCAGTGGGTGTGTTGGCGCGCCCCCACAGAGAGGAACAAGAAAACAAAAACCAAAGGAAAAAACATACCCGGACGGCTGCCCGCGATGCCAGGAACGCCTTGGTGCAACTCTGGAGAGCGTCGCCCTCAGCGCGAAGCTTCGCCTGGACATCCAGGAGCGCCTGGTTCAGCGGACCTGTGCCGCCTCCTCGCACCCACCCAATGGGCGCAGCGCTTGTCGCTTCAGCGTCTAGGATCGCCGAGCTGGCGGTGCCGGCTTCCAGGGGGTGGGGTGCCGAAGTCGCCTTCTCCAGACGGCGGCGCGTTGGCGAGCCGACTTGGAGGAGCAGCCTCGCCACGGCCTCGTCTTTGGTTGGCGTCACCGGATGCTCCGCTGGCTGCTCCCCTTGCGCACTCACAGACAGCGGCGGAGGCGGCGGCGGAACAATCTCGTCCGGCGTAGAGGGATCGCCGCCTTCCCTCTCCACGACGGGGTTCTCAAAGCCGGCTTCCCCAGTAATGCCCCATGAACTGCGTAGGCGGCGGCGCAGAGTTCAACGGGGTGACGAACACTGCCTATTGGCGGGGTGCAGCTTCCTCAGCCTGCCGCTTCATCGCGGCGGCGGCTTCGGCCTCCGCCAGTTTTTTTCTTGGCAGAGGCCTCCGCCCTGTCGGCCTCCGCCTTCTCCAGGCGAATGGCCTCTTCTTCGTTGCGCTTCTCCTGCGCATTCCGCTCCGTCGCCTCCCGGTGGTCAGCAGCGGGGTCAATCCGCCAAGTGGTAGCGGACGTCTCCGCTGACCCTATGACGGAGGCGGCGGTGACCCTCTCAAGAGTAAGGGGAGCCGTGAAGCAAGGGGAGCAAGCAAAGACTCAGACAAAGCAACAAAGAAAGAATAAAGCATTGAGACAGAATAGTCACGCGGAGACCAATGGTGGCTTCTTCACTTCCTTATAGAAGCGGATGGCCTTCGCGGCCACCTCGTCCCGCCGGGTCGCCGCAGCCGAACCCTTGGGTTTCTTTGGCCGACTGCCGAACAAGGTCGGCACGGCCCTGCGCTTCTTCCTGCCGCCTGGAGCACCCAGCGCGGCAGAACAGCCCGCGCCAGGCTGGCTGGCTCCTGGCCGATGGTGGGGGGGCGACTTCCCCCTCGGTGTCATCATCAGGCCAGTCGGCGAAAGTGGCCGAAGGCCTGAAGTCGCCTGTTTTTCCTCCTCCTCCCTCGGCGTCGTCCTCCAGAGCCGCCGCCCCCAGATCGGGGTCGTCGACGTCGCTCTCCGCCTGGTCGGCGAGGAACTCGCAGGCCGGCCCTGAGGTGCTGGCTGGTGGGTGGAGGAGGGGATTCTGACCAAAGCCGACTGGTCAAAACAAACTCAGCGAGAGAGAACACAATCTGAAGAAAGAAAGGATAGGCAACTCACCATGGGCGGAGGGTTGGCGCACTACTAGCAAAAGGGCTATAGATGGAAATGACACTAATGACACTAATGGCGCACGAGGCACACGGTGCGCCACTAGTAACAAAATGTTTTTTTTCATTTTTTCAAACATACTAATGGCGCATCCGGGCAGAGTGCGCCATTAGTAGTTAGAACTACTAATGGCGCACCAGCCATAGAGTGCGCCACTACTGTATTTTTTTTACTTTTTTGCAAAACTACTAATGGCGCAACGTTGCATAGTGCGCCATTACTAGTTTAAACTAGTAATAGCGCACTATGCCACGGTGCGCCATTAGTATAAAAATTATTTTTTTTACTTTTTTGCAAAACTACTAATTGCGCATGTCTGTGTGGTGCACCATTAGTATGTTGGGTTACTAATGGTGCATGCGTCTGTGGTGCGCCATTAGCACCCCCCGGACCCTCCCCCCGCTCCATCGCCGCCGACGACCCCCGGGCCCGCACCCTCTCCCCCGCTCCACCGCCGCCGACGACCCACCGCACCCTCCCCCGCTCCACCGCCGCCGAGGACACCCCCGCACTCTCCTCCACTCCACCGCCGCCGACGACCCACCGCACCCTCCCCCGCTCCACCACCGCCGAGGACACCCCCGCACCCTCCCCGCTTCACCGCCGCCGACGACCCCCCACACCCTCCCCCGCTCCACCGCCGCCGCCGACCCCCCGCACCCTCCCCCGCTCCACCGTCACAAATGAATGCAACTAAAAATACAAAAAAAACAAATTTGATTATATTTTCAAATAACAAATTTGATGATATTTTCAAATAACAAATTTGATGATATTTTTTTATATTCATAAATATTTTCAAATAACAAATTTGATGATATTTTTTAAAAAATTATTATTGTTTTTATACAAAATTATTATTGTTTCATATTCATATTCATTTTCTAAAAAATTATTAGATGCAACAAAAAATAAAAAATAAATTACTTATGGCGCACCGCTGGCTGGTGCGCCATTACTATCTAAAAAAAGATTACTTATGGCGCACCGGTCGGGGGTGCGCCATTGCTATCAAAAAAACATACTAATGGCGCACCGCCGGGGGGTGCGCCATTAGTAATCTTCCCCTAGCTAATTCGCCCAATCTCTTCGTCCCTCCCTCGCCAGATCCACTTCCCCCCCTCGCCACACCCTCACGCCCCCTCCTTCCGCTCCGACAACCCCCGCGCCCCGCCTTGCCGTCTCGGTCCTCGCCGCCGACGGCCTGCCGCCATGACTGCCAGCCCGACGCCGCGGCGCACCCAGCCATCCGAAGCCTCCGCTGCCCCTAGCCGGCACAGGAGCCCAGCAGCGCCTCCCTCTGTCGAGCAGCCGCTCCCACCAGCAGCGCCTCCCGCCTAGCAACGCCTCCTCCCGGAGCTACGCCGGCAACCAATCCATAGGCAGGTAGCCACCACCCCTACGTCCCCCCTTCTTCCTCCTGCCTCTTCCCTCACCCCCTCCCTCCTTCCTCTTGCATCCTCTGTCTGTTCATTTTTGCCCTGATTTTTGCATTGGATGAGTACGTGTGCTAGATTGGGTATTGTGAGAATATAACGATGGCCATTTCCTGATGAATACTTGCTGCACAATTTTTTTCGGTGCATGTTAAAGTTTACTTGTGAAAGGATTTTGCATGTTAAAGTTTCCTGGTGATATATTTTTAAAAATTATTACTTCTTTTATAAAAAATATTACTGTTTCATATTCATATTCATTTTTTTAAAATAATAATAAAAAAGTGTAGACTACAATTGTTGTTAAACAACAATTATTACTGTTTTTATAAAAAAAATATTACTGTTTCATATTCATATTCATATTCATTTTTTAAAAAGTAAAAAAAGAAATTCTTACTTATGGCGCACGGGTGGCTGGTGCGCCATTGCTATCTAAAAAAGAGTATACTTATGGCGCACTATGCCACTGGTGCGCCATTGCTGTGAAAAAAAACATTCTAATGGCGCACCGCCTGGGGGTGCGCCATTAGTAATCTTCCCCATCCATACACTTCGTCCCTCCCTCGTCCCTCCCTCTCGCCAGACACTTCCCTCTCCCTCCACCGCGCCGCTCCCTCCCTCCACCGCGCCGCTCCCTTCCTCGTCCCTCCCTCCACCGCGCCGCTGCCGCCGCTGCCCCGACCCACTACGCCGCGGCCGCCCACCCGCCCCGACCGCCTCCCTCTCCCCTTCCTCCCCCTCGAGCGCCGCCTCCCCCCCCCCCCCGAGCGCCGCCTCCCTCGCCTCCCTCGAAACCCTAGAAGCCCGCGACCTCCTGGACGTCTATCCTCGCCTCCCCCAAGCTCGCCGTCCTCGCCCTCCGTCGTCTCTGCTCCGGCCACCACCAAATCTCTCTCGTCGGAGCTGCCCCTCGACGGTGGCTAGCCTCATCGGACGCGCTTCTCGACGGCGACGCGGGCCTCCCCGCGCGGCCTGGTTAGTCTCTCTCCCTCCCTCCCTCTCTCCCCCGCTCATGCCCATGCCCCTACGGGGCGGCGACCTAGGGTTAGGTGCGGCCGCCATTCCCGCGTGCTCGCGTGCTCCCGTGCTCCGCTGAATTTGGGTTGTTCTGTTTGTCATGCTGTTCATATCTCCCCTGAATCGCTGCCGAAGGGCCTGCACTCGCTGGATCTGTCGCGGAACAAGATCGCCAATGTCGAGGCGCTTCGGGAACTGACGAAGCTTCGCGTGCTCAAGCTCAGCTACAACCGAATTTCGTGCATCGGCCACGGTAAGTCGCAGACTTGGGGTTCTTGCATTGCACTGCACATCTTCTGTAAATTCCTTAGTACTAGATTTCTTTCTGGTCCATGTATACCTGCATCCTATCCAAGACAGACATGTAACATTCCATAGGATGTATGGATCATATCTTGAATGACATGGCAGTGGCCACATTTGTTGGTGGCTGGGACCGGCCACATTCAGTAATTATTTTTTTCCTACAAAAGTTCAACGTCTATGCATCACATGTTATAGTCCGAGGAAAAGTTCACTGAAATTGTTGTAGTTTAAAAAACAGTTAACTGAAACTGTTGTAGTCTGAAACTGTCAGGAGTTGGTATATATCGGACTAAGTAAGTTACTTGTTACTACAAGTCTACAAGACTTTGTTTCCAGCGATGGTCATAAGCTTTCGTGTTGACGTCAGTGCGGTCTTTGTGATTCGTCACAGGGTTCTATCTTATGTTAATTCACCTCTGTGATCTGGGGGTCTTGATATATAGCAATGAAGATGGCAATTTAGCATCCTGCTTGCTAATACTTATTACTGCCCTTCTGCAGATCCATTATTAGTTAGTACTATTATAGAGTATCCGAGGGTGCTAGCCTTTAACTGTACCGATTTTAATGGTGAGAAGATAACTTTTTCAACTAGTTTGTTTACTCTATTTTTGGGACAAAGGCAGACAGGCGCTCTACTGATTTCATTAAGAGAAAGGGTAGCAGGCTCAATATTTGTAGAAAATTCTTTCTTTTGCTGCTTTCTGGGTTTCAGAGTCTTGTGGACACATATCAACAGGATTCGTTTTAAGTTTGATTCAAGACATAAATGACATTAATGTTTAGCTCACAGTATCTAAAGTGTTAGGAATTCTGTGTTGTTTCTAAAAGCTCTACAATGTCTAGATTTTATGATATTTGTACATCCACAAGACTTAGCCTGAAATCTGTGTTGTTTCTGAATATTCATAGTGAATAGTTTCAGTATTGCTTTTTTAAACATGTCAGTGTTGCTTTGCATAATGCATAATGTTTTGTTCAAGCTTATGTACAGCAGTACAGTCCATATGAGGCTGTTTATTCAGTTTGTTGTGCTCTGGTGATTGGTTGCAAAAAATTGCCCCTGTTCATTCAGTTTTGCTTGCATGATGGAAGGGGAAAAATGCTAAAAAAGTGTCCTCCAATACCCCGGCCCATGCATCAAATCCTTTTGGATGTTTTGGATGTTTTGTCTCCGACCATTGTGTCGTGATGAATTTGCAGGTACCCCGAGAGGCCCTTGAGTTTGCCGGAATGTCGATTAACTTCCGTTCCGGCAAATTCGGGTACTCCATATGTCCTATTTTCAGCAAAGGTCATGCTAAAATTTTCCGTGAATTTTAGCATGACTTTGCTAAAATAGGACATATGGGTACTTGCGACTAATGCATGGGCCGGGGTATCTTAGTACTTAGTTAAGTAGGATCAACTGCCCCACCATTCTTGTTGCATTAAACCATAGGTGGCAATAGAGCCAAGTGATTAGGCCCAACTTAGAATTCTCCTTAGCATCGATAAACCCTAGATGATAAACCCAACATAGGTGGCAATAGAGCCAAGTGATTAGTGCCAAGTGATTAGGCCCAACCTAGGGTGCCTCGGCATCGATAAACCCTAAATGATGAAAACTTAACTTGGCTTCTATAGGGTGCCTCGGTGTCGATGAGAACCTAAATGATGTACGCTTAGGCTTTTAGGGTGCCTCGGCGTCGACAAACCCTAAATGATAAAAGCTTAGCTTTTAGGATGCCTCGGTGTCGACAAACCCTAAATGATGAGACCATGATCTTGTTCCTTGACAATAACCAACTTTTTGACCAAACTTTTTTCCTATTTAGAGCGAAACATGGCCCACAACGATGAGGCCGGCGGTTCGGGCGGCAAGCAATTCTGGGAGCTGTCCCAGGAGTTGGAGGAAGAACCTCACCGCTATGAGGACGCCGCGGAAGACACCGATCCTGACTACACAACCCCTAGTGGCGTCGGGGATGACACCACTGATGATGGCGCCGCGGATGCCACCACTGATGATGGCAGGCGCACGCACAGATGGCAGCCAACCGAAGAGGCAACGGAAGGACCGGCGCCCGAACGTGCTCGGCACCGTCAGGGAGGAATTTACTGAAGTGAACTCCGACGGGCATCCGACGGGCCCAAACACGTAGTCAAGGGGTACTCGATTCAGCTCGGGTGCATTCTCCGGAGCACCGCCTCGATCAACACTGAGAACCTAAGGCATAAGGACCGAGGGAATTTGCGCAGCCTCCTCTTCACGAAGCTGCACGAATGATACAAGTTCCCTGCTGAGTTCGCAAACACACGCGTCTCGGGTAATAAAGTGAACGGTGCCGCCCTCACGATGATGAGCACGGCCCTGTCTACTTGGAAAAGCATGGTGAAGGCAATGATTGACACAGGTGATAGTTATGAGAAGATCAAGGTGAAATATCCTTTGATGAGCGAAGATGACTACAAGGAGTTCAAGATCAAGTGCGAGAGCCCCGCAACCTCCGAATCAAGTCAGTGGGGGAGAGAAATGCGGTAGTTGAACAAAGGGGTCCACCAACTCGGTCCCGGCGGTTACAGAGTGGCGGAGCCTGTATGGGACAAGGAGGACGCGGAGCGTGCCGAGCAAGGCCTACCGCCCCACTTCGAGAAATACAGTGACAAGCAGACCAGGAACTTTCTCAGGGCCCGGTACAAGGAGGACCCGGTAATAAAGGAGCTTACCACGAATCCGAAGACCAAGGAGCTTGAGCTTGTTCTTGTAAGGAATACACCCCCGCATAATTAGATCCATATGGTTGCATTCTAATTAATCCCCAATATTTCTAAATGGTTCACGTTCCTTCCGCAGGACAAAGAAAGCAGAGCGCGGGGTCGTCTTAGAGATCCCCTTTCGACACCCCTTTAAATAGGGCATTGAACGTAATGAAAAACAGGGATAAGCTCAATAAGCCGACATCAGCTGGTCGTGTGGCCAGCAAAGGCTTGTCCACAAAATGGTCATCATACTATGGCGCTGGGGGGCGAAAGGATAAAAAGACCAGCTCGGAAAGCCAGTCGTGTGAGGTTGAAGCACTCAAGGCGCAAGTGGCGCCGATTCTGGAGATGGTCCAAGAGCAAGTGCAACAACAACTGGGATCGATGCTCACCGTCATTATGCCTACCTTGATTCATGGGATAACGACGTGGTTTGCGGGTGGCCAATAGGGGCCGCCCCCGATTCCCAGCTTCACGGCCAGCAACTCGCACAACGCGCAGGCGGCGCCATTGGTGTCTCTGGCGGCGGCGGTATTGGTGTCTACGGCGGCGGCGCCATTGGTGTCTCCGGCGGCAGCGGTATTGGTGTCTCCGACACCGGCATTGGAGCTTAATGCACCCGGGTGTACGCCGGCCGGCACCTCGCCAGCAAGCAGCCCCTCCGTCAGTTGCACGCCCGCCGTTGGCGGTGCCTCGACATTAGCCGAGCTCGACGACATCACGGTAACGAAGCCTCTCGTCCGAGGACTTCATCTCCTTGCCTTTTACTGGGCATCCCTGATGCCCTACATGTTTTCGCAGGGCGGCGCCGACGTTCCTTGCACTCTCCTGCACTTCGTGGGCGGCGAGTTGGTCGATGTCACCAAGGGCAAAATCATTCAACCGGGCAACCCCGTGTTCCACGGTAATCCGATGCCACCCACAATGTATAGGGTTGAAGTGGTTCGGGTGCTGCCAGGCTGCGATAAGCTGTTACCTCCGATTCGACCCGTTGGGGTCAACGAAGAAGATGAGTGACCCTCAGCGCCTGCGTAAGCTGGCCCCTGCTTTGGCCGAAGAGCCAGATTCGTTTGGGGCGGGGGAGACCACCCCACAGACAAGACCGCCAGTCGTGCCGACGCCAAGCCATGGCAAGAACGCCGCAATGCTACCGGACATGCCGGACATCCCTATGGCACAGGATCCGGACATGCATATGGCACAGGATCCGGACGACGATGACAACGACAATGGTACATTTACCAACGTCAATAAGTACTTTGCCGAACATGGGTACGGTGACGAGTTCTGTGGGCCTCCTTCTCAAGAACCCAAACAAGACGACCACGATCTAGCTGGTATGGCGGAGAAACCCAATTGCAACAGGCGTCGTCTGGCATTCAGTTCTCAGGAGACGCCTCCAGCTGCCACCTTCACCGAGCCTCAGATAGTGGAGGTGCCAAATATTATCAGCCCCAACACGCTCAAGAAGGCGGTCTGTGAGCAGAACTCGGTCCCATTACAACAGATCAAGAAGAAGGGCCAGAAACGGCCGACTAAAAAGGCCGCCCGTGCGAGCCAGCCGGCACCGAGTACGATCCGTGCTCAGGACGGGCACCTTCACCTAAGGATATCTCGAGGAGGGTTCATGTGGTGGGTAGGGTGATGCTACCGACAAATATGCTCAATGCTGCAACCGGTTCTATGCGGAGTCTGCACGACAGTGTTCTTTCTTTGGAGAAGCTGCGTCTCAGAGAGAATGATGTGGCATACCCGGTTTACATGGCCAAGGTGCGAGAGGGCAAGGGCTTTGTGGATGGCGCCATCGGGGTACGATCATCCGGCGGTTTGATGACATCTTTGCTATGTTCAACCTTCATCCGCTGCACTACACCTTCGTTCGGCTGTTTTCGCTGAGTATGGAGATGCGGATCATTAGAGACAAGACCCCGGACATCGTGATCGTCGACCCCTTCTACATGCGTGCCAAGCTCTTGAGTAGCGCTGGGGACCGCCAAGTCGCGAGTTCACACCTCAAAGATGTCATTTTGGCAAACCCAGATAAGGATAACTTCCTTGTGGCTTACTTTCCCGAGTAAGTCATCCCTTAAACGCCCCGTAACATATGATTTCTTAGATTTCGATCGTTCTTTTTTTCTAACATTCCATGTTCTGTGCAGTGACACACATTCCACACTCATCCTCTTAAGCCCGAAATATTCCATGGCCACGTATTTCGACCCGAACCGCAACTCCAAGATAGACTACACAAATATCAAGAAAGTTCTTGATGATGTTCTCCCCGGCTACGCCAAATCTGGAGGGACCTTCATCAGGGCAGTTCGTAAGTACAGCTAGCACGTGTTCGCCTGCAATACGATGTTCTGCTGCGTCAAGCAGCCGCCTGGCGGTCAGAAGGATGCCTACTACGCCCTCCATCACATGCGGGCGATCGTAAGGGACCATCATCACTTTCTGCTACCAAATGATCTCAAAGATTGGGCCACGAGCTTGTCGGCAATCCAGGACGTGGACATCAGACAAGAATTCTTTCGCATCCAGTCGGAGTTTGCGGACATCATCCATCAAGATGTCCTTCATACCTCGGGGCAGTTCTTCCTCAGATATCAACCGTCCAACAGTGAGATAGACAGAATGCTACAAATGCAGGCTGACAACGCCCGTGATTTCATGACCATCACGATAGACAGCAGCTTCATCCACGCTCCTGTCCATGAGTCGGTCGAAGTAGTGATGTAGTTCTGAAACATTGATTGGCTCATGTTGTAATTGAACTTTAATGAATTGTATGTCTCTTTGGTTTCGACAGTCGTTCAACTTAGATGTAATCGATGCTATTTATTAGTAGGACCATGAATCGTGCTATTAATGTCATGTCTTGCTTTTCTCTTCCAATCCTTTTGTTGCATACTTATATATTGCTTATGTATGTATTGTTTGTTCTTTGGCTTGTGCATAGAGATGTCGTCGTATATCGTGTACAAGGGTAAGGTTCCTGGAGTCTACGATGACTGGGAGGAGTGTCGGAGATAGGTTCACCATTTTAGCGGTAACAGTTACAAAGGGTACACCACTAGGGCGGAGGCGGAATCTAGATACGCCCGCTATCTAGCGGGAGAGAGGAGGGAGCGTTGGAGGAACCGGATGAAGACCAGTTTCATCGCGATGATGCTCATCGTGATGACCGCAGCTCTCTTCTATGTGATGGTAGTTTAGATGAGCGATATTAACTTGTAATGTGAAGACAAACTCAATACTCGCGGTCTCGAGACTTGTAATGTTTTATCTTTGTTCGGTCTTTTGAATTCGGAGACTAATATGATGAATTGTATTCGGAGACTAATCTTCTATTGTATTCGATGAATCTGCTGTTGCTATGTGCTACTATCTATATTCTGCCAAATAATATATTTTGTAACCTGTGCAAAAATCAGAAAAGTAAAAAAGCTAATACTCATACTAATGGCGCATCACTACAGAGTGCGCCATTAGTATGCCAAAGTATACTAATGGCGCATCACCAAAGAGTGCGCCATTAGTATGCCAAGTATACTAATGGCGCATCCATCTGCAGTGCGCCATTAGTGTGCCAAAGCACATGGTTAAATATGGCCCCTGGGAGGCATACTAATGGCGCATGGTGTTATATACTAATGGCGCACCAGTGGTGCGCCATTAGTAATAAATACTAGTGGCATGATACTAATGGCGTACCAGTGATGCACCATTAGTAGGCAAAACTGGTGCGCCATTAGTAGTCCTTTTCCTAGTAGTGGCGCGGGAGTACGGCTCCTTGCCGAACCGCCAATCCTCTAGGAGCTTGCTATCCGAGAGGTAGTTCACCATGAAGGCCACCTCTTCGTGAGGCATGTCCTTGGTGCACATCCGACTCGGGTTGCGGTGCCCGCTCATCTAGCATATCATGTGGGGGCGGCCTTGGAGTGGGAGAACTCGACGCGCCATGAAGGCGGCCAGCAGGTCTGGACTAGTCAAACCCTCCGACTGCGTCAGCACTCGGAGTCGCGCGATGGCGCTGGCTCCCATAGGCGTCAGCGACTTGGCCTGGTACGACCAGTTGGGCAGTCACCCAGCCGGCGGGCGGCTTCGAAAGCCTGCAGGTTGACCCAGTCCCACCTCGCGGAGACACTCCTGACGTAAAAGTAGGATCTCTGCCACATCTTCATCGACTTTATCAGCGAGATGGAGGGGTAGGGATTGTCCGCCCCCGACCTCCGCACGGCGATGAAAGCGCCGCACTGAGCCGGCACGCCCATAGCCTGGGTGCCGAGCTTGGAGAAGAAGAACTCCCCCCAGAGCTCGAGGGTGGGGAGGACTCCAAGGAAGACTTCGCACAAGGCCACGAAGGCAGACAGCAGCACCACTGTGTTGGGGGTGAGGTGGTGCAGCTGGAGGCCGTAGAACTCCAGGAAAGATCAAAAGAAACTGCTCGCCGGCAGCCCAACCCGCGCAAGCAGTGCGAGCGGAAGATGACCCGCTCGCCCTCCTGCGGCGCGGGGGAAATCTCCCCCTTCGGCGCAGGGCGCACCCGCACGTGATCCTTGCCGGGAAGCCGACGAGTCCGGCGAAGGAACTCGATGTGGTCGTTGTGAACTTCGGAACCGTCCCAAGTGCCGGAGCGCACCAGGGGAGGTGCGGTGGCGGAGGAAGAACTCATCGCGAGCTGATCGCCGCGGCGTTCGCCGGAGCTTGGGAGCGCGGCAGAACGAAGAAGAAGAAGGAGGAGAGCGAGGAGCAGTGAGAAGGAAGAAAGCGAGGAGTGGTGGGAAGGAGGGGCGCGCATGCCCCCCTCTTCCCCCTACTTATAGCCCCGTGGGCTGCGAAGCCGAGGGGGCGGACGTGCGGATTTACTGCGCCCACGGCCCCACGACCCCCACCTTCCATGATAAAGTTACTGCACGCAGTAACTCCACGGGAATCCCAACCGTCCGCCGGGGCCGCAGCGGATCCGCTCGGGCGCCGAGGCGCGGTAGTGGTGGGCCCCGCCTATGGGACTGTCCCGTCGTGCGCGCGTAGGCTGGCAGGACGGCCCAGCCACGTCTCATCGCATGACAGGCCTAGAACGGGCGGCGGCCTGGAGGCTTAGCTAGCACGCTACTTGGATCCCGCCGCGACGTTCGAAATATTGTGTGAGTCGGAATCAAGTGAGTCCGAATTGAGCAAATCCGACTCCTTCTAGTCGGCCCGGCAGAAGTCAATCAAGACCATGTGTTGAGCACCCGGAAAGAGAAGCTGTTGAGGCTTCTCGGCCGATCGTCCACGGCGCCTCACCTGCTTCAGGGACTACTGTCGGAGTAATGGGCCACGAGTAGGCCAACCCGAGCCCCAGAACCTTTCAAGACATCGGGGCAGGCTGCGCCCCTCAAGACCCTAGGACGGAGAGCTTCCTTCAAGAAGTCCACGACAAGACGGCCGACTGACCACTCGCGGCCGAGTCCTAGGGACAACCGCAGGGTAAGCCGACTCCTGACTGGCGACTTCCAGAGAAGCCGGCTTTGGGGAGTCGGCCTGCGATTCCAACAAACCCCGTGACCTCATCAAGGGGGGACGGGGCAGGGGAGTGGCTACAGTGAAACCCACTCCCGCCCCTTACCAAGGGCGGGCATGGCCATAGCACGCCGTACCCCGGAAGATCTCCATGCGGCGTGGCACTGTTGCCGTGCCGGTCCTGACATCAGCACCGCAGGACCGAATCCTGCACCCACGACGGCTTGTCTGTACGGCTCAGAGGCGGCGGGTCCCACCAGACGGTCAGACCCCAGGAGACGGCAAGAGGACCACTAGTTGGACCCATCGGAAGTCGGCCTGGGGGAGTCGGCCGAGCCCTCCCCCGGGGCCCAGGCACCATTAATCAAGATGTGATGGAGAGTGGCAACAGTGATCGCCCGCCAGGCGGCGGGGCTGTTGCCACGACCCCATGATCAAGCCCACGTCATCAGAAGCACGGCAACAGTAATCAGCAGCCGGCAAGACCCGCCCGCGGCGGACGCGGCCTGTCGGCTCCGTACCAAGCCAGTCAGCGGGGCCCGCCAGCCAGTGGGCCCTAGTGGTCGGCAGAGAAGACGGAGGCTGGAGGCGCTGAAGGCTGGGCCCGCGTCCAGCCGGATTACCATTGTACCCCTGGGGGGTAGGCCTATATAAACCCCCCAGGGCACCCATGCAAAGGGTTGCAACCCATTAGCTCTAGACCAGATCATATAGAAGGGAGAGAGCTAGCCTTGCCCTCTCCTTCCTCCTAGAAACAGCTCAAGGAGAAACCGTGTAAACACCTTGCCATAGTGATCATGCGGAGACCCCGCAGAGCAGCAGTAGGGGTATTATCTCCTCGGAGAGCCCTGAAGCTGGGTAAGATTCGTCGGCGTGCATGTCTTCGCCTCATCCCGTTTCCAGGCACCGGCGAAGTTCTACTCGCCCCACCATGATAAGCCATCCTTTGGCATATGTCGCACCAAACCCCCGACAATCATGTAACAGTCGTAACCTAGGGTGACACAGAACTAGCTCCAGTTCATTGATATAATGTAGGCATGTATTCCGAATATAGTCATACGTGATTATGGAAAAGAACTTGCATGACATCTTTTGTCCTACCCTCCCGTGGCAGCGGGGTTCTTACGGAAACTAAGGGACATTAAGGCCTCCTTTTAATAGAGAACCAGAACAAAGCATTAACACATGGTGAATACATGAACTCCTCAAACTACGGTCATCACCGGTAAGTATCCTGATTATTGTCACTTCAGGGTTAATGGATCATAACACATAATAGGTGACTATAGACTTGCAAGATATAGGATCAAGAACACTCATATATTGATGAAAATATAATAGGTTCAGATCTGAAATCATGGCACTCGGGCCCTAGTGACAAGCATTAAGCATAGCAAAGTCATAGCAACATCAATCTGAGAACATAGTGGACACTAGGGATCAAACCCTAACAAAACTAACTCGATTGCATGATAGATCCCATCCAACCCATCACCGTCCAGCAAGCCTACGATGGAATTACTCACGCACGGCGGTGAGCATCATGAAATTGGTGATGGAGGATGGTTGATGATGACGATGGCGACAGATTCCCCTCTCCGGAGCCCCGAACGGACTCCAGATCAGCCCTCCCGAGAGTTTTTAGGGCTTGGCGGCAGCTCTGTATCGTAAAATGCGATGATTTCTTCTCTCTAAATTTTTTCTCCCCGAAACTCAATATATGGAGGTGGAGTTGGAGTCGGAGAGGCAACAGGGGGGCCCACGAGGTAGGGGGCGCGCCGCCACCCTCGTGGAGAGACGGTGGGCCCCCTGGCCTTCATCTTTGGTAGGTATTTTTCTTATTTTCTCAAAAGTGTCTCCGTGAAGTGTCAGGTCATTCCGAGAACGTTTTCTCCTGCACATAAATAACACCATGGTAGTTCTGCTGAAAACAGCGTCAGTCTGTGTTAGTTCCATTCAAATCATGCAAGTTAGAGTCCAAAACAAGGGCAAAAGTGTTTGGAAAAGTTGATACATTGGAGACATATCAGTAAGCAGTATGACTAGTATCGCCCACAACTCACTTGTGTTCTACTCGTGCATATAACATCTATACATAAACCTGGCTCGGATGCCACTGTTGGGGAACATAGTAATTTCAAAAAAAATCCTACGCACACGCATGATCATGGTGATGCATAGCAACGAGAGGGGAGAGTGTCATCCACATACCCTCGTAGACCGTTAAGCGGAAGCGTTATGACAACGCGGTTGATGTAGTCGTACGTCTTCATGATCCACCGATCCTCAGTACCGAACGCATGGCACCTCCGCGTTCAGCACACGTTCAGCTCGGTGACATCCCGCGAAGTCACGATCCAGTAGAGCTCGGGGAAGAGTTTCGTCAGCACGACGGCGTGGTGACGATGTTGATGAAGCTACCGCAGCAGGGCTTCGCCTAAACACCGCTACAGTATGACCGAGGTGGATTATGATGGAGGGGGGCACCGCACATGCCTAAGAGATCAATGATCAATTGTTGTGTCTCCAAGGGGTGCCCCTCTCCCCGTATATAAAGGAGTGGAGGAGGGGGAGGGCCGGCTCTCTCTATGGCGCACCGTAGGGGAGTCCTACTCCCACCGGGAGTAGGATTCCCCCTTTCCTAGTAGAACTAGGAGCCCTTCCAAGTAGTGGGAGTAGGAGAGAAGGAAAGGGAAAAGAGAAGAGAAGGAAGGAGGGGGCGCCGCCCCTCCCCCTAGTCCAATTCGGACTAGGCCTTGGGGGGCACACAACCTCTCCTCTCTCTTTCCCCTAAAGCCAAATAAGGCCCATCTACTCCCCAGCGAATTCCCGTAACTCTCCGGTGCTCCGAAAAATACCCGAATCACTCGGAATCTTTCCGATGTCCGAATATAGTCGTCCAATATATCGATCTTTACGTCTCGACCATTTCGAGACTCCTCGTCATGTCCGTCATCTCATCCGGGACTCTAAACTACCTTCGGTACATCAAAACACAAAAACTCATAATACTGATCGTCACCGAACTTTAAGCGTGCGGACCCTATGGGTTCGAGAACTATGTAGACATGACCGAGACACGTCTCCGGTCAATAACCAATAGCGGAACCTGGATCCTCATATTGGCTCCCACATATTCTACGAAGATCTTTATCGGTTAAACCACATAACAACATACGTTGTTCCCTTTGTCATCGGTATGTTATTTGCCCGAGATTTGATCGTCGGTATCTCAATACCTAGTTCAATCTCGTTACCGGCAAGTCTCTTTACTCGTTCCGTAATACATCATCCCACAACTAACTCATTAGTTACAATGCTTGAAAGGCTTATAGTGATGTGCAATACTGAGTGGGCCCAGAGGTACCTCTCCGACAATCGGAGTGACAAATCCTAATGTCGAAATATGCCAACTCAACAAGTACCTTCGGAGACACTTGTAGAGCACCTTTATAATCACCCAATTATGTTGTGACATTTCGTAGCACACAAAGTGTTCCTCCGGTAAACGGGAGCTGCATAATCTCATAGTCATAGGAACATGTATAAGTCATGAAGAAAGCAATAGCAACATACTAAACGATCAAGTGCTAAGCTAACAGAATGGATCAAGTCAATCACATCATTCTCCTAATGATGTGATCCCGTTAATCAAATGACAACTAATGTCTATGGCTAGGAAACATAACCATCTTTGATCAACGAGCTAGTCAAGTAGAGGCATACTAGTGACACTCTGTTTGTCTATGTATTCATAGATGTATCATGTTTTTGGTTGATACAATTCTAGCATGAATAATAAACATTTATCATGATATAAGGAAATAAATAATAACTTTATTATTGCCTCTAGGGCATATTTCCTTCAATATCTTCCTTCCAAACCGCCTTAGCTCTACTTACCCAGCTCGCTACGTCGCTGCATGTGCATCATTTTCTACCTCTCAGCCCTTCTCGATCGGATGGTCCAACGTCACCTTTTTTTTCTATTGTCAGAGGTAAAGCTACTTCATGGAGTCGAATCTTGTACTTGGTTCAAACAAGAAATAAAAGTGGGGGTGCGGGAATTTATTATGTACATCGGACTTGGTACAAACAGGAAGGAAAGGGGGTGAGAGTAGTACAGACTGGTCATCCAACTGGTCTCTTGGTCGAAAAGGGAAATATCGGGGTAACGCTGTACACAGTGGTATGACCAGGACTAGATTTGCTATCCACACATAGGAGTAGGTGGCTAGAGAGAACAAAAATGGGACCAACCCAGATATCTTTCTTGGATGTTTGTTTCTCGGGGTAACAAACTCTGAATCACCACTTTATGCCCCTGTTTAGGTACATGGTGCTGGACTGCTGGTGCACCCATTGTCCCATGCCCTTATACCAAATATTTAGCTGTTCTTAATCTAATGCCCCTGGTAAAATGAATCCATGCCACTGTTATAAGCCATGACAAGTTTAGCCAAATGTTTTTGCTTGTAATTGTTTGAGACTTTGACTGTTTCCATTGTAGCTTTTTATGCAAATAGGGATATCCATTTCACCAGGTTGCTGTTGTGACCTTTTGGTGCACGGCACAAAACACTTCTTAAAGGAAGTGACTTTTGTGCTGTTTAACTAGAATGTCAGAATGGAATAGTTGATTCATTTCGGTGGAACTGCACAAAGCGAGATATGTGTTCCAATCCTCATCATCCATATTGACGCCATAACCTTCCTTTAGGTAACAATGATATTTAATGCATGTGTTCATCTCTATTTTGCGACTCCCATGAGAAAATAATGCTATTGTTTACTAGTATACTTGTACTCCCTCACTGACAAAACCAATTTAGAAATATAAGGCCAATGATGTACTTGATTTCACCAACTGGTGAGGAGAAAGAGAAACAGAGGATGAAGAGGAAGAAGAAGAAGAATAAACAGTGCCAAGGTGATCTTGCTGAAGCCAGAGGCCTCAATCGAGGCCATTCAAGGGCTCTGACAATGTCTACCTTACATGTGAGACGATCCTGTGCAAACAGGGATGATGTTGTGCCAATCATACATTTTAGTGGAACTACACAAGACAATACAATGAACTATATCCCAGCCAGTGCTTTAACTCTGCTGGAAGCTCCTGGTAATCTTTCGATATAATCTCAGCACTGGTAAACAAGAGTGATTTCAACCATACATTTGAAGTGCACAAAAATATACACTATTGAGTGATTCCAGTGAGTGGTTTATCATCTCTTATGGGACTACATGAATAAGCTTTTTTCCTCAGGTTTGTACCGGCCTAAGGCCTTCATCCATATTCGTTTGATGTCATCTCTATTTGTATCGTGCTACTGTCATGAGAAACTCCGTCATCTTTGCACGTTAAAGTTTTGCAACCTATGATTAAATAAACAAATACCTCTCTTTAAGAAAGACTACTATGTTGCTAACTTTACCCATTAAGATAATGAGGATGCTTCTATTTGTTAGTGTATCTTTCATCAACTAGTCCCACTATTACAGTAATCTCACTCTCTCAATATATGTCACAATAGGGATGCTCGATTTTCGTGGAACTGCATAAAACTTTGGGTGTTTCATTGCCTCAACAGCTTCCTTCCTTTCCTGTCAGTCGCTAATCTGGGCTTGCATTCTTCCTTTGTTGTCAGTCGCTTGGCATATCTCGGCTTCTAGTAAAAGGAAATAGTAATTGATATGCTACCTCACACAGGTTGGTACTTGTCTTTATCCTGATTATTTTTCTTGTCATATGTATTGGTAATTTGGTATTGTGCTACTGTTTTCCGATTTCATAAAGGAGTAACTTGGAGCCTGAACTCGCAGGCAAAGCATTACATTGGGTGATTTCAGTATAACTACACAAAAAGATCAGATGGACAGGTACTTATGCTGCTGCTATGTACTCCAAAGCTCACTCAGACAAGCATCGATGTTGACAAGAAGAAGTGCCTATATTCATTCGAGTATCAAGCGGTGCCAACCAGTTGTCAAACTCCAAGTATTAGGAGAGTGAACGCCAAAAATATTGCTTGGCGCATAGCCCAGAAAAACGCAGTCCAGTCTTTGGTCCCAACTTGTGCGTTTTGGTTATCGGCAGATATGGTAGCGAACTATATGGCATGGAGTCTAAAGATTCTAGACAAGTTAGTTGACTCATATATTCACCTGGCACTTAATCAGTCTGCACGCCAGGGATGCTCCATTTAAGTTGAACTGCACAAAAAATTTGGGTGGTTCATTTTCTCAACCGCCTCCTTTCTTGTCTGCAATGTAGAATTTTGGTGAGCTACATGACCAAGATGAGCCAGTAAACTAGTTAGATGAAAGTAGTGGCCAAGTTGCTCAAACCTCCCTCGGCACGAGGCCACTATTTGTGGATAAACCTACAAGCAAAGTTCAGATTGTCTATGATGCCTTTTATGTACTTGAAAGTTTACTCGTACAAGCATTAATTTTAGCAAGAAGTACCTCTGACTGAACACCATTTACCAGTCTGCAATGCAGAATTTTGGTGAGCTACAGGACCAAGATGAGCCAGTAAACTAGTTGGATGAAAGTAGTCGCCAATTTTCTCAAACCTCCCTCAGCACAAGGCCACTATTTGAGGATAAACCTACAAGCAAAGTTCAGATTGTCTGTGCTGCCTCTTATGTACTCAAAAGTTTACTCGTACAAGCATTAATTTTAGCAAGAAGTACCTCCGACTGAACACCATTTACCAGTCTGTACCCTAGGTAATTAAAGTTCGTCCATGGATTATATTGGCTGTGATCTCAATCATTTGGATGCATAAACATACTGAACATGTGTATATCTGAATCTTTTTGTGAATTATCTATGAATATTCTTGTGTGATCTATCAATCATTTGGATCCATAGACATGCTGAACTTGTGTATATATGAATCTTTTGAGTTGTTGATAGTGAATGTTGGCTATGAATATGAACGTGTCATGTGAACCTGAGTTTGATATGAATGTTTACCTTTTTTGTTGTACTTGTGTGTGAACTTGTTTGTATGCCTACTGTGGGGTATGTGACGTGTGGGTGTCAACGGCACACCTTCTTCCCGAGAAGAATTGCACCTGCTTTGTTAGGGTAGCAACGGCACAAGCTCTTTTTAATCTTTTTGCTCTGTCTTGACCCCTCCCCCGCTCAACCCCTGTCATAATGTTTTCGGCCTCAAAACAAACATAGTACTACGTTGTTTTGGGGGCTTGATGAAAAATCGAGTGCTGGCTCCTGTAGGTTGGCCCGCCCAGCAAATGGGCTGCTGGATCACCACAGACTGGGAGGCCAAAAATACAAGTTGTATGGTGCAGAGGCTAGTAAAAAACGCCATCGAGAGCCATCCACTGAAGAAAAAATAATCGCTCCTGATGTGCTTCTTCAGTCATGCCACCGGCCCCCTCTTTAATCCAATTCGCTCGGGGATCTGGTATCATTTTTTCTAGGGGGTGAACAAGTATCAGCTAGGCCTAGGTTTTGTATTTTTAACATGCGTAGCCCACGACATACGGTGACAGTGGCTTCAACTTATTTTTGAGGTCCATATCGGCCTATGGGCTTTTTCTTAAAGATCGGCAGCCCAATGTATTTTTTAACCACATTATATATATTTATATTATTACTATTATCGTATATTTTATAGAGACTTATATATACATTATAAAAAAATCCCACGTGTTATTAACTTATAAAAGTAAATGTTTAACAGAAGTTGGCAAGGAAAATCCTAGTTGTTCTTGACTCATAGGCAAGGAAAATCCTAGTGATTGTGTATAAAAGCTTGTGAAGATTTTAAGGACCAATGTAATAATAACATGCTCATTTTATTTTGAGCAATAACTCGCTAATTTGTTAATTATGTATATTAAAAATGTGCCTCTCCGGTTTATTTTTTGATATTAATTGCTCCTTCTAACGTAACATTATTTTTATATAATGAGCCCAGCTAATTCATGTATTTGAAGGAAGTGCAAATGGCTGGGATTCCTTAGAAAATATAAATGGGCCGCATTGACGCAAAATTATTTGTTCACCCAGCCCAGCAAATGGACTGTACATTCTAGAAAACATGGGTTAAATATATGCCACATTTTTGCAGGCTGACATGTGGGCCAATAGGTTGAAGCCTACGCATGGTGTTGTCAACTTGGTCAACAAATGATTATTGACATCCACAACCATTGGATTTATATCCAACGGCCGGCATGCACCTTCAATCTCTTGTCTTCTTCCTCCAGCGTCGCCGGGACTGCCTGGTCCGGCCTCCAGTGGCTAGCGGCTCTGCTTAGCACGCATCGCTACGAAGCGCTACCCCACCGCCGGCCAGGCTATCACTCCACCCCTCCACACCTCCTGTTATTCTCCACCGACTGCAGCCCCACGCCGCACCAGAACCAGTTATAACCCTTCTCCCCCTCTCTACGACTCCACTACCGTGTCTTCCCATCTCCGAGTCGTTCCCGTCCGGGGCCTCGCCGTCGTCCACCGCCTCGCTGCGCTCTGTGCGGTGTGGTCAACAAACGGGAGTCATCGGAAGAGGACTACACGTGGAGAGCCTGACAGCTAGGACCCACGAGGTCCATGGTCGCACAAATGGAAAGTTCCTCCTTATTAAGCTAAAAAAATGTTTCCTCCACCTGATAGTTGGGACCCACCGGCTGTATCTTCACATGAAAGGAAGTGCCTCCTTATTATGCGAAAAAATTATTCCTCCCGTTGATAGCTGGGACCCGTCAGATTTGGTGGCTGACTTGTGGGCCTACTAAGAGGACGTGTACGCAGGGCTTTGTCAACTTAATCAACAAATGATTCTAGCAGCTGGACCGTTGGATGTTAATCCAACAACCATGCTCCTTCTTCAACCTCTGTTCTTGCTCCTGCTCTCGTGGGCGGCACCGCGGCTGTGCTGCCACACACCCGAACCAGTCAAGTTTCCCACTCCTCTCCATCTGCGACTCCACTGCCCCGTCTTCCCCATCTCCGGGTTGTTCCATTCTGGGGCCTCGCCGTCATCCACCGGCCTTGGTGCGCTCGGCACGGTGTGATCAACGTGGTGAACAACCGAGAGTCATCGGAAGATGACTATATGTGAGAGGCTGACAGTGGGGACGCACCACGCCCATGGACGCATGCATGCAATGGAATGCGGCGTGGTCAACATGGTCAAGGAATGACTTCCATCAGAAGTGTACTTTATGTGGAGAGGCTGACAGCTGGGTCCACGGCCGCAGCAAGGAAGTGCCTCCTTATTACGCAGAAAATAATGATTCCTCCACCTAACAACAGGGACCCACCGGATGGGCTGCCGTATTTTGCAGAAAAAATGTTTCCCCCTGACTGCAGGGACCCACCGGACGGGCCACCCTATTTCACGAAAAAATGTTCCCCCGCTATCAGCTCGGACCCACCGGAAGTGCCTCCTTATTACACAGAAAAAATGAATACTCCCCCTGCTAGCTGGGACCCACCTTGGTGGGAGGCTGACTTGTGGGCCTACTAAGTTGACAGGGACGGATGGCTTTGTCAACTTAGTTAATATGAACAATTCTAGCTCCAGTGACCGTACGATGTCCATCCAACGGCCATAGTGCTTCTTCAACCTCTCGTCTTCTTGCTCCAGCCGCCCAAACCAACGCCGGTCATGACGCGTGCTCCTGCCTCCCGTGGCCGACTGTGATGCCGCGGAGGCCTCACCGCCCCCTACTACTCCCACCGCTATCCAGGCCATCCCTCTTCTCACCCACACCCCCTTGTTATTCTGTGGCGACGGCAGCCTCACACCGCAGCCGAACCAGTGAACCCTCATACTCCTCTCCTCATGGGCATCCACTGCAGCGTCTTCCCTGGCTCCATGTCGTCCCCTTCCTAGGCCTCGTTGTCGTCCACCGCCTTGGTGCTCTTGGCACGGCATGGTCAATGTGGTCAATGACCAACTTCCATCGGAAGATTACTGTACGTGGAGAGGCTGATAGCTGGGTCCATGGAAGCCGCAAGGAAGTGCCTCCTTATTACGCGCAAAATAATTATTCTTGCACCTGATAGCGGGGACCCACTGGACGGGCCACTGTATTTCGTGAAAAAAACGTTTCCCCCTGACCACTAGGACCGACCAGCTATATCTTCGCACGCAAGGAAGTGCCCGACAATCGGGACCCACCTGGTCGAAGCATACGTAGCGTTGTCATTCTGGTCGCGAACGTGTACGTACATACTGGTCGATGTAGAGGCGCGCATGTGTCATAGTAGAGGCGAGCACGTAGCATGTACACGTATGTACAACGGCCAGTGTGCAAGAAAGAAAATACGGCCATGTACGTACGTACGTGCGGGGTCTCGAACGCCTACTCACGCATATGTACGGCCAGGGCTCGTGTACATGGTTGGGTCGGAACAGAGAAACATCGTTGTTGTCGTGTTCATGGGGAGCCAACTGGCTGGGTTGGAACGAAATGCGTCGTCGTGTTCATCGGGAGGGCTTGGACAGAACAGCCGATGGAAATGATGCCTGGCGTACCGCAGAACGGAGGAAACGGCCTTGTGTTCGACCGGCCACGGTAAAAATGGGATCCTGTTCATCAGGAGGGGTCTAGCGTACCGCAAAATGGAGGAAATGGACCTCCTACGGTCAAAACGAGGGTCCTGTTCATCGGGAGGGGTGTGGCGTACCGCAAAACAGAGGAAACGGACTTGTGCTGGAGCGCTATGGTCGAAACGAGGGTCATGTTCATCAGGAGGGGTGTGGCGTACCGCAAAATGGGACTCCATGGGATACTGTTCATCTCCACCGTCGACCCCTCCAGCCTCCATGGGCTACTATTCATCCACCATCGACCTCCTCCAGCCTCCACCTACGACTGTTCATCTGCGGGCTCCTGTTCATCCAGCCTCCACCGCACGCTACTCCATCGGCTACTGTTCAACCAGCCCTCTCCACACGGGCTCTTATTCAACCACCCCTCCAAGGGCTACTGTTCATCCAGCCCTCCACCGTCTACTATTCATCCAGCCCTCCATGGGGTCGTCCTGTTCATCCAGACCTCGACGGGGTCCTGTTCATCCAGCCCCAACCGGCTCGGTCGATCGGGGTCCTGTTCATTCAGAGGCAACATCATGGGGTCCTGTTGATCCACCCCATCGGGAACTGTTCATCCACCCCCCCAGCAACGCTCACTGTTCATCCCGAGGCCGCATCGATCGGCTTCAGTTAGCAACAGTAGCGAAGGAATCGCTCGATCGGGTTCAGTTAACAACCATCGGTCGACCACTCGGGTTCAGTAACGCGTAGCCTGCAGTGCAATCGCTCGGGTTCAGTAGGCAAACGCCTCGCTTGGGTTCAGTTAAAGCCCAACGCCTCGCACCCACGCGCGTGCGTGTACGAGAGAAACGCGCATCACTCGGCCCTGACCACCAACCGTAACTGGGAACACCTCAATACTCTCCTCGCCCTAGCTTCTACCACGGTTTTTTCCGTCATGGACGGCCCAAAGAATGTCATGCAGCTGCGTCTCCGGCCCGCCCAGGACGAGAAGCCCATTTTTGTCATAGAAGTAGGAGACCACCACATTTATGATGATACCGGGTTTTGTCATAATTATTGTCAAAGAAGTGTCATAAGTATGACAAAAAAATTCGTTCGGCCCAAAATGTCACGGATGTGTCTTTTTTTATAGTGTGGCTAACATGCGCATACAATAGTAAGATGAGAAGCTACGCAACGGTCGTGAAGCTAGAAGTGATCAATAAGTGATCCTGAACTACTTATGTTCAAACATAACCCAAACCGTGTTCACTTCCCGGACTCCGGCGAAAAGAGACCATCACGGCTACACACGCGGTTGATGCATTTTAATTACGTTAAGTGTCAAGTTCTCTACAGCCGGATATTAACAAATTCCCGTCTGCCACATAACCGCGGGCACGGCTCTCGAAAGTTTATACCTTGCAGGGGTGTCCCAACTTAGCCCATCACAAGCTCTCACGATCAACGAAGGATATTCCTTCTCCCAGAAAGACCCGATCAGTCTCGGAATCCCGGTTACAAGACATTTCGGCAATGGTAAAATAAGACCAGCAAGACCGCCCGATGTGCCGACAAATCCCGATTGGAGTCGCATGTATCTAGTTCTCATGGCACACCGGATGGGCCAGACGTCGGGTTAGCGGAGACCCTGGTTGCCCAAGGGGCGCCAAACATCGCCCAGGTTGGACCAGCACTCAAAGGAACACTGGCCCGGGGGATTTAAATAAAGATGTCCCTCGGGTTTATAACACCAAAGGGAAAAGTTTAGGTTGTTATTAGGCAAATGTTAAAACCAAGGTTGGGCCTTGCTAGTGGAGTTTTATTCGACGCGAACTGTCAAGGAACACAAAATCAAGGAACATAACACCGGTATGATAGAAACTAGGGTGGCAAGAGTGGAACAAAACACCGAGCAAAAGGCCAAGCCTTCCACCCTTTGCTAAATATATAGATGCATTGATTTAAATAAGAGATATTGTGATATCCCAACATATCCATGTTCCAACATGGAACAACCTGCAACGCACATGCAACTAGCAATGTTATAAGTGGGGCTGAGAAAAAGCGGTAACTTAGCCAAACAACAGTTTGCTAGGAAGGTGGGTTAGAGGCTTGACATGGCAATATGGGAGGCATGATAAACAAGTGGTAGGTGACGCGACATAGCGATAGAGCGAACAACTAGCAAGCAAAGATAGAAGTGATATCGAGGGTAACGGTCATTTTGCCTGAGATCCCGAGAGGAAGAAGAATGAGTCCAAGAAGAAGCAAACGGGCGGAGTCGAATGAATCCCAAAAACTCTGGAACGAAACAGAAGCTAACGAGAGAAGCAAACCGGAAAGAAGCAAACAACATGGTAAACACACAAGCATGAACATGGCATGATGCACAAACACATATGATGCATGTCCGGTTTAAATATGCATGGCATGGCAAAGTGCACAAACAAAACTACAAGTTAAGTGGAGCTCAATATACAACGAGATGCATATGACAAAACACCACATTCAGTTATTTAGTTCACTCCCAGTTAGGTACTCAACAATATTAAATGTTGGTTAACATGGCAAGAGGTGAGGCATAAGTAAACTAACTATTTAGGCAAATTTAAATGAGGCCGGAGATAACAAACAACAATTCCGGTAAATCCTCATGTGCAATATAGGAATTTAAAGAGAACAACAATTTTAAACATTTTAATGTTGTTATCATGATGCGGATGACATATACATGTTTTATGCAATTTTAAGAAAATGTTGCTATAATATGATGTGAGGCATTTGTCGCCATGGCGGAAGGAAAAAGGTGCCACAACAGCGAAACGGAAATGGTGCCATGGTGGTGAATATGGAAATGGTGCCACAACAACATTCCCATGATCTGGCCACTCGATTGAGATGTCGGTGAAAAAGAAAGGCCATGAGCAAGTTGAGCAAGATGCTGGGGTGCTCCCGACTACCGGGTTCCCACGGGTTAGTGGCATGGAAATGAGTGACAATTCGAACACGGTGCACACATACGGTTTCATCTCATACAACATGTCAGATTTCGGGTTCCGGCAAAACCCTTGAGGTTCGAACACTGGGGTGTGCACGAAGATCTCTCCTCCCTCTGGCTCACGCCCTCACCGCGATCTCAAGGCTCAACGCGTCAAACTCGCAGAATAAAGGGACACAAGATTTATATTGGTTCAGGCCACCGATGTGGTGTAATACCCAACTCCAGTGTGGTGTGGTCGATTGCCTCTTGGGCTGAGGATGAACAATTACAAGGGAAGAACAGCCTCCTGAGGAGAGGTGCTCTTGTGCTTGGCGAGTTTGTGTGGTTGCCTTGGTGGGATGGATCCGGTCGAAGATGCGATGCCTCACTACGATGGTGGCTAGTCCTATATATAGAGGCCCGGGTCCTCTTCCCAAATATTAGGCAGGAAGGGATCCCACAATGGCCAATTTGAAGGGGGACAACAAGTACAAGCTGGTCTCCGTCCTGTCGTCCTGCTGGTCTTGGTTTCGTTGCACCGATATGGAAACCTTTGCTTAACGCCTCGGGACACCGCACCTGCGCTTGTCTCTTTAGCACCAAAGAGGAAACAAGGACACTGCGTGTGCTGGCGCCCGCCTGGCCCTGGTCATCATGGCTTGCGTCACAGGAACCTCGCGAGGTGCCCCTTGCCTTGATATCTCTGCCCCTCGCGAGCCAGCCTGGTGAGGCCGCCCCCGAGGAGGTCTTGCATCGTCCGCCTCGCGAGGGTCTTGAGTGTTTGTTGGTGAAGATGGGCCGTACAGGGCCGCTGGTGGACTCACGCCGTGGGTCACAGGTAGGGAAGTCTGGGGACCCTCGTTCCCAGGACACCCACAGTAGCCCCCGGGCCCAAGGCGCGCTTGGACTTGGCTTCGAGGTGAAGCCAAGGGGCAAGTGTGGAGCGTCGCGGGCCCCAATAGCCTGTGGCCTCGCTTGACACATGGCGATTGATTGGACATGGGCATCTCCGCTTCCCGATGCTGCCTCGGCAACTGCCCGACTTGACGAGTCCTTACTGCATGCAGAAAAAAGGTCATTATTACCTTAGATTGTGGAGGCCGGCGGTTGGCCTCCTCTTGGCTATAAAGGGGAAGGGGGGAGCGGAGCCCCCGGCAACCATCTCTTCCTTCACTCCTCTTGCTTCTTCTTCTTCCTTGCTTCACCGCTACCAGCGACACTCATGGCGCTGATACGGAGGTTTTCGGCCGTAGAGAAGGGAAAAACCCCCCTCGACGAGCCCGTGCCACTTCCGCCGAAGAAGAGGCTGGCCCACCATCGCAACATAGTTGTGAGGCCGGAGGTGTCGAGGCCTTGGTGCGAGCAGCCACCTCCCGGGTATCTGCTTCCTCTTTACGCCTGAGCCGAGGGCTCCGGAGGGAGAGGCGGTGAACGCCGCCGCCCACGCCATGGCCGTGGTCCCTGCCCCGTGGTGACGCACACCATCGCCGCAGGAGCCCACGCCACAGACTCCTCGCGTGAGCTCGTGATGTGGGCGGCGATGCCTCCGCGCACTTGGATTCGCTTCTCACAGTTCTTCTCCGCCGAGATGCCGCCAAGGGGCCCTTCGAGCTTTGGCTGCAGCACGCCAACTGTGACACCTCGGCGATTGGAGCAGAGGTCGAAGCCGTCTCCCCAGGGAAGATCTTCATAACCCGTGTCTGGGGCGAGGTTGCTCCAGTCAGCCGTGTGGAATGTGCCCTCGCCATCCACTTTGAGTACGATGGCGCCTCCATGATGTTCTTCAAGGTGTTCAACGAAGAAGGCCGCCGCCTGGTGTGCTATCCTGAAGGGGATCGTCAGGACGGTGCAGCGGCCAACGCCGAGCCTACCGCTGGCTTCGCCAGCGGCTCCTCCAGCGGCAACGGTGACTCCTAGTGGTCCAGCGATTCTCTCAAGCCCGACAAGACTCCGGAGACAAGCGACGAAAGCTACGTGCCCCCAAGCTCTCGCCGCGCCCGGCGCAAGGCTGCAGCGTCCGGCCACCGCCGTCGCTGATCTGGATGGGGTTGGCGTCGGCCTCTCATGGCCCTCTATTGATGATGGCATCGGCGGTGCTTGGCGCGTGTAGATAGGGCCCCTAAAACCTCCCTTCTTTTGTTCCCTGCAAGGAATCAGGACGGACCCTGTGGGGGCATGTAAAGGGTCTGTAATGTCTTTTGTTGATATTGTCCTTATTATGAAAATTCACAAACGCATGTCCTGCTTAGGCTCGGTCTCCCCTTTCTAACCCCGTGGCAGCTTGGTGCTCTACGCCGACAGGTCCCAGTCCCCAGGCAGGCTGCAGCCGTCGCTGGTATGCCAGGTCACGATGCCGTGGTCAAGGCTAGGAGGTGAGCAGCCCGAGGTCTAGTAAGAGCTCCTGAGGCGCGATGCTCAAGAGGTCCCGTTTAGCGTGCAAGCAGCTACCTAAAGGTGGGAAAGGGAGGCGACGCCGCCACAACAGGGCTGCGAGAGGTGGGAATCTTATGCCATAGCGCTTGGCCGACCCAGGTGCGAAACTAATCTTGGTAGTCCAGAGTTGTTTCCTTGTGCTGCGCCAGACTCGTGCGCCGACAGCCGTAGTGTAGCAAGGTTAGGCCCGTGTGAGCTTCCCCCTCTTCTCCACACTCTTCTGTGTGCTCTACGTCCTCAGGTCCCGGCCCTCGAGCGAGCTCAGCCGCCGCTGGTATGCTAGGTGGCAGTGCCATGGTCAAGGCCAGGGGGTGAGGGCTGGAGAGCCAGTAAGTGCTCCTGAGTCGCGATGCTCAGGAGTCCCACATTTAACACGCAAGCGAATTGCATGGGAGAAGAGGGAACCCACGGTACCGCCTGCTGCTGTCTTCAGGAGGCTCCTGCAAGTTAGCGCGAGGAGGGACACAAATTGCTGTTGGGGAACGTAGCATAAATTCAAAATTTTCCTACGTGTCACCAAGATCTATCTATGGAGTCATCTAGCAACGAGGGAGGAGTGGATCTACATACCCTTGTAGATCGCGCGCGGAAGCGTTCAAGAGAACAGGGTTGATGGAGTCGTACTCGTCGTGATCCAAATCACCGATGATCCTAGCACCGAACGGACGGCACGTCCGTGTTCAACACACGTACGGAGTAGCGACGTGTCCTCCTTCTTAATCCAGCAAGGGGGGAGGAGAGGTTGATGGTGATCCAACAGCACGACGGCGTGGTGGTGGAAGTAGCGGGATTCCAACAGGGCTTCGCCAAGCGCTGTGGGAGGAGGGAGATGTGTCATGGGAGGGAGAGGGAGGCGCCAGGGCTTAGGTTAGGTTACCCTCCCTTCCCCCCACTATATATAGGGCCAAGGGAGAGGGGGAGGGCGCAGCCTTGCCCCTTCCTCCAAGGAAGGGTGCGGCCAAGGGGGGAGGAGTCCATCCTCCCCAAGGCACCTCGTGACGTCTGGGATCTCATCCGGGACTCCGAACAACTTTCGGGTTACCGCATACTAATATCTCTATAACCCTAGCATCACCGAACCTTAAGTGTGTAGACCCTACGGATTCGGGAGACATGCAGACATGACCGAGATGACTCTCCGGTCAATAACCAACAGCGGGATCTGGATACCCATGTTGGCTCCCACATGTTCCACGATGATCTCATCAGATGAACCACGATGTGAAGGACTTAATCAATCCCATATACAATTCCCTTTATCTATCGGTACGACACTTGCCCGAGATTCGATCATCGGTATCCCGATACCTTGTTCAATCTCGTTACCGGCAAGTCTCTTTACTCGTTCCGTAACACATCATCCCGTGATCAACTCCTTGATCACATTGTGCACATTATGATGATGTCCTACCGAGTGGGCCCAGAGATACCTCTCCGTTTACACGGAGTGACAAATCCCAGTCTCGATTCGTGCCAACCCAACAGACACTTTCGGAGATACCTGTAGTGTACCTTTATAGCCACCCAGTTACGTTGTGACGTTTGGCACACCCAAAGCACTCCTATGGTATCCGGGAGTTGCACAATCTCATGGTCTAAGGAAATGATACTTGACATTAGAAAAGCTTTAGCATACGAACTACATGATCTTTGTGCTAGGCTTAGGATTGGGACTTGTCCATCACATCATTCTCCTAATGATGTGATCCCGTTATCAATGACATCCAATGTCCATGGTCAGGAAACCGTAACCATCTTATCGATCAACGAGCTAGTCAACTAGAGGCTTACTAGGGACATGGTGTTGTCTATGTATCCACACATGTATCTGAGTTTCCTATCAATACAATTCTAGCATGGATAATAAACGATTATCATGAACAAGGAAATATAATAATAACTAATTTATTATTGCCTCTAGGGCATATTTCCAACAGTCTCCCACTTGCACTAGAGTCAATAATCCAGTTCACGTCGATATGTGATTAACACTCGAGGTCACATCCCCATGTGACTAACACCCAAAGAGTTTACTAGAGTCAATAATCTAGTTCACATTACCATGTGATTAACACACGATGAGTTCTGGGTTTGAACATGTTATGCTTGTGAGAGATGTTATAGTCAACGGGTCTTAATCTTTCAGATCCGTATGTACTTCGCAAATCTCTATGTCATCTTGTAGATGCAGCTACTATGCTATATTTGGAGCTATTCCAAATAACTGTTCTACTATACGAATCCAGTCTACTACTCAGAATAATCTGGATTAGTGTCAAAGTTTGCATTGGCATAACCCTTTACGACGAACTCTTTTACCACCTCCATAATCGAGAAAATTCCTTAGTCCACTAGTTACTAAGGATAACTTTGACCGCTGTCCTGTGATCCATTCTTGGATCACTCTTGTACCCCTTGACTAACTCATGGCAAGGCACACTTCAGGTGCGGTACACAGCATAGCATACTGTAGAGAGCCTATGATAAAAGCATAGGGGACGACCTTCGTCCTTCCTCTTTCTTCTGCCGTGGTCGAGCTTTAAGTCTTAACTTCATACCTTACAACTCAGGCAAGAAATCCTTCTTTGACTGATCCATCTTGAACACCTTCAAGATCATGTCAAGGTATGTGCTCATTTGAAAGTACCATTAAGCGTTTTGATCTATCCTTATAGATCTTGATGCTCAATGTTCAAGTAGCTTAATCCAGGCTTTCCATTGAAAAACACTTTCCAAATAACCCTATATGCTTTCCAGAAAATCTACGTCATTTCTGATCAACAATATGTCAACAACATATATTTATCAGAAATTCTATAGTGCTCCCACTCACTTCTTTGGAAATACAAGTTTCTCATAAACTTTGTATAAACCCAAAATCTTTGATCATCATCAAAGCATACATTCCAACTCCGAGATGCTTACTCCAGTCCGTAGAAGGATTGCTGGAACTTTGCATACTTATTAGCATCTTTCAGGATTGACAAAACCTTCTGGTTGTATCACATACAACCTTTCCTCAAGAAAATCGTCGAGGAAACAATGTTTTTGACATCCTATCTGCAAGATTTCATAAATAATGCAGTAATCGCTAATATAATTCCCACAGACTCTTAGCATCGCTACGAGTGAGAAAGTCTCATTGTAGTCAACTCTTTGAACTTGTCGGAAAACATCTTAACGACAAGTCGAGCTTTCTTAATGGTGACATTTACCCTCATTGTCCGTCTTCCTTTTAAAATCCATCTGCACTCAACAGCCTTATGACCATCGAGCTGTTCTATCAAAGCCTACACTTTGTTTCCATACATGGATCCTCTCTCAGATTTTATGGCCTCGAGCCATTTATCGGAATCCGGGCCCACCATTGCTTCTCCATAGCTCGTAGGTTCATTGTTGTCTAGCAACATGACTTCCAAGACAGGATTACGTACCACTCTGAAGTAGTACGCATCCTTGTCATCCTACGAGGTTTGGTAGTGACTTGATCTGAAGTTTCATGATCACTATCATAAGCTTCCACTTCAATGGTGTAGGTGCCACAGGAACAACTCCATGTGCCCTGTCACACACTAGTTGAAGAGACAGTTCAATAACCTCATCAAGTCTCGACCATCCTCCCACTCAATCCTTTCGAGAGAAACTTTTCCTCGAGAAAGGACCCGATTCTAGAAACAATCCCTTATTGCTTTCGAATCTGAGACAGGAGGTATACCCAACTATTTTGGGTGTCCTATGAAGATGCATTTATCCGCTTTGGGTTCGAGCTTATCAGCCTGAAACTTTTTCACATAAGCGTCGCAGCCCCAAACTTTTAAGAAATGACAGCTTAGGTTTCCCTAAACCATAGTTCATACGGTGTCATCTCATCGGCATTACGTGGTGCCCTATTTAAAGTGAATGTGGTTGTCTTTAATGCCTAACCCATAAACTATCGTGGTAATTCGATAAGAGACATCATGGTATGCATCATATCCAATAGGGTGCAGTTATGATGTTCGGACATCACACTACGGTGTTCCAGGCTGTATTAGTTCTGAAACAATTTCCACAATGTCTTAATTCTGTGCCAAACTCGTAATTCAGATATTCATCTCTATGATCATATCATAGATCTTTTATCCTCTTGTCACGACGATCTTTCAACTTCACCCTGAAATTACTTGAACCTTTCAATAATTCAGACTCGTGATTCATCAAGTAAATGTACTCAACATCTACTCAAACCATCTGTGAAGTAAGAACATAACGATGTCCACTACACTCCTCGGCACTCATTGGACTGCACACATCAAAATGTATTACTTCCAACAAGTTGCTTTCTAGTTCCATTTTACTGAAAAACGAGGCTTTCAGTCATCTTGCCCATGTGGTATGATTTGCGTGTCTCAAGTGATTCAAAATCAAGTGAGTCCAAACGGTCCATTTGCATGGAGTTTCTTCATGCATATACACCAATAGACATGGTTCGCATGTCTCAAACCTTTCAAAAACGAGTGAGCCCAAAGATCCATCAACATGGAGCTTCTTCATGCGTTTTATACTGATATGACTTAAGTGGCAGTGCCACAAGTAGGTGGTACTATCATTACTATCCTATATCTTTTGGCATGAACATGTGTATCACTACGATCGAGATTCAATAAACCATTCATTTTAGGCGTAAGACCATTGAAGGTATTATTCAAATAAACAGAGTAACCATTATTCTCCTTAAATGAATAACCGTATCGCGATAGACATAATCCAATCATGTCTATGCTCAACGCAAACACCAAATAAAAATTATTTAGGTTTTAATACCAATCTCGATGGTAGAGGGAGCGTGCGATGCTTGATCATATCAACCTTGGAAACACTTCCAACACATATCGTCAGCTCACCTTTAGCTAGTCTCCGTTTATTCTGTAGCTTTTATTTCGAGTTACTAACACTTAGCAACCGAACCGGTATCTAATACCCTGGTGCTACTAGGAGTACTAGTACACATTAACATAATACATTCAATATACTTCTATCGACCTTGCCAGCCTTCTTATCTACCAAGTATCTAGGGTAATTCTGCTCCAGTGGCTGTTCCCCTTATTACAGAAGCACTTAGTCTCGGGTTTGGGTTTAACCTTGGGTTTCTTCACTAGAGCAGCAGCTGATTTACCGTTTCATGAAGCATCCCTTTTTGCCCTTGCCCTTCTTGAAACTAGTGGTTTCACCAACCATCAACAATTGATGCTCCTTCTTGATCTCTAATTTTGTGGTGTCAAACATCGCGAATATCTCAAGGATCATCATATATGTCCCTGATATATTATAGTTCATCACGAAGCTCGAGCAGCTTGGTGGTAATGACTTCGGAGAAACATCACTATCTCATCTGGAAGATCAACTCCCACTCGATTCAAATGATTGTTGTACTCAGACAATCTGAGCACAAGCTCAACAATTGAGCTTTTCTCCCTTAGTTTGCAGGCTAAGAAAATCGTCGGAGATCTTATACCTCTTGACATGGGCACGAGCCTGAAATCCCAATTTCAGCCCATGAAACATCTCATATGTTTCGCGACGTTTCAAAATGTCTTCGGTGCCTCAACTCTAAGCTGTTTAACTAAACTATCACGTAGTTATCAAAATGTGTATGTCAGATGTTCGCAACATCCATAGACAACGTTCGAGGTTCAGCACACTGAGCGGTGCATTAAGGACATAAGCCTTCTATGAAGCAATGAGGACAATCCTCAGTTTACGGACCTAGTCCGCATAATTGCTACTATCAACTTTCAAGTAAATTTTCTCTAGGAACATATCTAAATAGTAGAACTGAAGCACGAGCTACGACATAATTTGCGAAGAACTTTTGACTATGTTCAGGATAATTAAGTTCATCTTATGAACTCCCACTCAGATAGACATCCCTCTAGTCATCTAAGTGATTACATGATCCGAGTCAACTAGGCCGTGTCCGATCATCACGTGAGACAGACTAGTCATCATCGGTGAACATCTTCATGTTGATCGTATCTACCATACGACTCATGCTCGACCTTTCGGTCTCTTGTGTTCCGAGGCCATGTCTGTACATGCTAGGCTCGTCAAGTCAACCTAACTGTTTCGCGTGTGTAAATCTGGCTTACACCCGTTGTATGTGAACGTAAGAATCTATCACACCCGATCATCACGTGGTTCTTCGAAACGACAAACTTTCGCAACGGTGCACAGTTAGGGGGAACACCTTCTTGAAATTTTAGTGAGGGATCATCTTATTTACTACCGTCGTTCTAAGTAAACAAGATGTATAAACATGATAAACATCACATGCAATCAAATAATAGTGACATGATATGGCCAATATCATATAGCTCCTTTGATCTCCATCTTGGGGCTCCATGATCATCTTGTCACCGGCATGACACCATGATCTCCATCATCATGATTTCTATCATCATGTCTTCATGAAGTTGTCTCGTCAACTATTACTTCTACTACTATAGCTAACGGTTAGTAACAAAGTAAAGTAATTACATGACGTTTATGTTGACACGCATGTCATAAATAAATTAAGACAACTCCTATGGCTCCTGCCAGTTGTCATACTCATCGACATGCAAGTCGTGATTCCTATTACAAGAACATGATCAATCTCATACATCACATATATCATTCATCACATCCTTTTGGCCATATCACATCACATAGCATACCCTGCAAAAACAAGTTAGACGTCCTCTAATTGTTGTTTGCATGTTTTACGTGGCTGCTATGGGTTTCTAGCAAGAACGTTTCTTACCTACGCAAAAACCACAATGTGATATGCCAATTGCTATTTACCCTTCATAAGGACCCTTTTCATTGAAACCTATCCGACTAAAGTGGGAGAGACAGACACCCGCTAGCCACCTTATGCAACTAGTGCATGTCAGTCGGTGGAACCAGTCTCACGTAAGAGTACGTGTAAGGTCGGTCCGGGCCGCTTCATCCCACGATGCCGCCGAATCAAGATAAGACTAGTAACGGCAAACATATTGAACAAAATCAACGCCCACAACTACTTTGTGTTCTAGTCGTGCATAGAAACTACGCATAGACCTAGCTCATGATGCCACTGTTGGGGAACGTAGCATAAATTCAAAATTTTCCTACGTGTCACCAAGATCTATCTATGGAGTCATCTAGCAACGAGGGAGGAGTGGATCTACATACCCTTGTAGATCGCGCGCGGAAGCGTTCAAGAGAACGGGGTTGATGGAGTCGTAATCATCGTGATCCAAATCACCGATGATCCTAGCGCCGAACGGACGGCACGTCGGCGTTCAACACACGTACGGAGTAGCGACGTGTCCTCCTTCTTGATCCAGCAAGGGGGGAGGAGAGGTTGATGGAGATCCAACAGCACGACAGCGTGGTGGTGGAAGTAGCGGGATTCCAACAGGGCCTCGCCAAGCGCTATGGGAGGAGGGAGATGTGTCATGGGAGGGAGAGGGAGGCGCCAGGGCTTAGGTTAGGTTGCCCTCCCTTCCCCCCACTATATATAGGGCCAAGGGAGAGGGGGAGGGCGCAGCCTTGCCCCTTCCTCCAAGGAAGGGTGCGGCCAAGGGGGGGAGGAGTCCATCCTCCCCAAGGCAACTCGTGACGTCCGGGATCTCATCCGGGACTCCGAACAACTTTCGGGTTACCGCATACTAATATCTCTATAACCCTAGCGTCACCGAACCTTAAGTGTGTAGACCCTACGGGTTCGGGAGACATGCAGACATGACCGAGATGACTCTCCAGTCAATAACCAACAGCGGGATCTGGATACCCATGTTGGCTCCCACATGTTCCATGATGATCTCATCGGATGAACCACGATGTCAAGGACTTAATCAATCTCGTATACAATTCCCTTTGTCTATCGGTACGACACCCCGAGATTCGATCGTCGGTATCCCGATACCTTGTTCAATCTCGTTACCGGCAAGTCTCTTTACTCGTTCCGTAACACATCATCCCGTGATCAACTCCTTGATCACATTGTGCACATTATGATGATGTCCTACCGAGTGGGCCCAGAGATACCTCTCCGTTTACATGGAGTGACAAATCCCAGTCTCGATTCGTGCCAACCCAACAGACACTTTCGGAGATACCTGTAGTGTACCTTTATAGCCACCCAGTTACATTGTGACGTTTGGCACACCCAAAGCACTCCTACGGTATCCGGGAGTTGCACAATCTCATGGTCTAAGGAAATGATACTTGACATTAGAAAAGCTTTAGCATACGAAGTACATGATCTTTGTGCTAGGCTTAGGATTGGGTCTTGTCCATCACATCATTCTCCTAATGATGTGATCCCGTTATCAATGACATCCAATGTCCATGGACAGGAAACCGTAACCATCTTATCGATCAACGAGCTAGTCAACTAGAGGCTTACTAGGGACATGGTGTTGTCTATGTATCCACACATGTATCTGAGTTTCCTATCAATACAATTCTAGCATGGATAATAAACGATTATCATGAACAAGGAAATATAATAATAACTAATTTATTATTGCCTCTAGGGCATATTTCCAACAATTGCCACTACGATTGTCGGTCTGCCACTGGTCGCTCCGCAAGAAGGTGAAGGCACTGAGGGCCTGGTGAGGTGACGTGCGCGGGCGTGCCGTGAGCCAGAGCTTGACCACTCAGATTTGTCAGTGTTGCAGGAACGGACCCGAGCACAAGTGTCCTGCCGGCGTGAATGGCTCCCACGGTGGGTGGTAATCAAGCAGGTGATGACCATAGATAGCTTATGCATGTAAAGCAAACTAGCTTAGGTAAATGCAAGAACAATACATGCCACTGGGTCGGACCTGAGCTGCCTGGGGATGATGCAGCCTGAGGGGCGCCCCTAGCAGGGTAAGCTAAAGATCCAAGAGGATACACGCCGCAGGGACAGGCCCATGCGACCTGGGAATAATGCAGCCTAAGGGGCGCTCCTAGCTGAATGAACTTGGAAAATTTCACCTGGTTTTGTTGTCGAAGGAGCGTTGGGGTAGCTGAAGGCGCGCGCTGAAGAAGTCGCTCCTCACGAGCCATCGAGACCCTAAGCCTCGGGAGGCTTGGGGGGCTCAGGTGGCTCCCTGAGGACCGTCTCCATCTCCGCCAGGAGCGCGTGATGCCTGGCCTCCTGGGTCGCCCGGATGCTCCATAGATTGCGCTGGAAAAATTCTGCCATGCTCGGCAGGCCAAGCGGCATCCGAACGTAGCTATGAGGTGGACCCTCACACCGGCCAGCACGCGAAGGCCAGAAGCGCTCCTGAGATGCGACCATGTTGATCCCTGGGATGTCGATGCAGACGCGCAGCTCGCCACCCTCGCCCGAGTGGGGGACTACACCAGGTGGGCAGCGGTTGCCGCGTATCACCCTTGCTTCCTGAAGCTCCTAGGTGGCCTTGATGATGAACTCCTGACCGCCGGGCGCTCCTCGCTGGTGCCCTCCTGAGGGAAACGCACTGCGAAGCACGCCTCCACGTGGTGCCCGAGCGCCTCCCTCGTGATGTTGGCCAAGTCTGAGGCCCTCCTGAAGAGAGCCCCCGAGACCTACCCGAGGAGGGCGTTGGGCGCGCCTTCCTATGCGAGGGAGGGTGGCGCCCCAGGTCAGCGCCGATCCTGATGTGGCACTGCTAGAGGCACCACTCCCTTTGAGTCCTTGTGCGGAGTAGCTGCTTCTTCTTCTTGGGATGGCCTCAGAGGGTAATGCGCGCCCTCGCTATCAGGGTCTTTCGATTGCTGTGGTTTGGAAGGCGCGCTCGAGGGAGCACACCGCATCTCTTTCTTCGCAGGGGACTGTGATGATTCCGCCGCTTCCCGGCATCTTGAGGACGTTGTAGCCACAGTGGGTCACTGCCATGAATTTGGCTAACACTGGGTACATGAGGATGGCATTGTACATTAGATGGATGTGGGCAACGTCGAAGTTGATGAGCTTGCTGCGGTAGTTGCCGCGCTGACCAAAGGTAAAAGGGAGACGAACTTGCCCTATCGGGGTGGTGGAGCCGTTGGTCACTCCTGAAAAGGGCTTAGTAGGCTGCAGCTGACCATAGGTCACTTGAAGGCTGTCGATTGTCTCGACGGACAGGACACAGAGCCTCATGTCATCGTCGATGAGGGTCTTGGTGACATGGACATTGCTGATGACGGGTGAGCAGAGCATCGGGAGGATGCCGGCGGTCGCCGCGCATTTGAGCTGGTCCATCAAGCTGAAGGTGATGGCGTACTTAGACCATCTGAGCGGGCGCGTGGCCTCGAGCTTGGGGAGGGCTGTAATCACCTCACGAGTGAACTTCTTGAAGATGCGTTGGGAAGCTAGGGCATGAGCACCACCCAAGATGCAAGCGATGGCACGCGGCTCCTGGAAGTCCCCAGCCCCCTCGTCCTAATGGTGGTCGTCGTTCCTCCTTGGTGGTGGCGGCAGCGGAGGGAGACCAGGATTGCCCTGAGGATGATCCTCGCAAGGCTAGTCCCTCCAGGCGCCCTCACGAGGCTGGTCCTGCCAGCTGTCCTCATGAGGCTGGTCGCGCCACTCCTGGCGGGGGCCCGGTCGTCCCAACGTCATCCGCCTCGTCCTTCTCCTCGGCCATAGCCCCGGTCGTTGCGCTCGGAGCATCAACCGAAGCGTCCATCTCGAATGGCCCTGAGCTCTTGACAACCGTTGGTGTTGTGGCTGCGCACGTTGTGGAAGGCGCAGAACGGACGGCCGCCCTTGGACGACTCGGGGAGGTCCCAACCACGCTTTGTGTCTGGCTCTGCCGCGAGTACGGCCACTCCCTTGCGCTTCACGTCCTTGACCTTGGCCTTCTTCTCCTCTGGGTCTGTAGCAGGGAGCTCGAGGAGGGAGAGACGCCCGTCCTCAGCTCTTGCACACTTGGTTGCTATGTTGAACAGCTCCAGAGTCATGCATAGCTCCTCATGGATGGCGAACTCCTCCTTCATCTTGATGTCACGGACGCCATCAGAAAACGCTAAGATGATGGCCTCGTCCGTCAGCTTGGGGATCTTGAGACGCATGCTCTTGAAGCGTTGTATGTACTTCTGCAGGGTCTCTCCCGGCTGTTGCTTGATGCGGCGCAGGTCACCCGTGACCGGAGGGCGGTCGCGAGTGCCCTGGAAGTTGGCGACGAAGCGGTCGCGCATCTCACCCCAGGAGGAGATCGAGCCTGGAGTCAGGTTCAGGAGCCATAAGCGAGCGCCATTGTTGAGAGCCATGGGAAACCAGTTCGCCCTGACATTTTCATCGCAGTTGGCCGCCTCGATGCTCAGCTCCTAGAGCTGCAGGAAGTCTGTGGGGTCGAGGGTGCCGTTGTACCGAGGAGGCAGATCCGTCTTGAACTTGCCTGGATAGACGACGCTATGCAGCTCAGGAGTGACGGCGTGGCAGCCTGCTGTGGCCACCGGGGCCCTTTGCTGATGTTGGGCCGGCCTGGATGTCCACGCACCGCCGCCGCAGGCGGCACCAGGTCTTGTCATGGTGATGCTGGAGCGCTGGAGTGTTTTCTTGCAGCCGGGGCACCTCTTGGCAGCTTCCTTCTTCGTGCGCGGGCACACGGCGCGGTGGATCACACCGTGGGACCCCACGTATTGGGGCGAGGACATCGTCTTGACGTGGAGGAGGCGGTGGCGCTTCATGAGCTGCGTGCCTCGGCGCAAGGGCGCCGTCCTGATGCGGAGGCGCTCCATGAGCTACATCGCCCGCGGCTGGAGGTGGGCGAGGCAGCAAGAGGGATGGTGCAGGAGAGCCTACAGCGGCGCTGACGAGCTTGGCGATGCGGTCCAACCAGTCCTCGTAGAGGTCGTCGACTGGGCGGTAATGCAGGAGCTTGCGTACCATGAGCGGCGCAGCCTGCGCGTCCCTGGGTGCGCGGCGAGCATGAGAGGGTGAGCCGGCCGGAGTCAGCGATGGTGTGGCGGTGCGACCGTCCCGCCGCACGGAGGGGTGCGGTGAGGACGCTTGCTGCTCATTTGTTGTCGGGCTGGTAGCGGCGTTGGCAACAGGAGATGGAGAACAACGGGGAGGCCCGCCAACAGGGGCTGTCTAAGCGACACGGTCGGTGAGGGCGGCCCGGCGCTCGGCGCGCGTCCGACATGGATGTGGTGGAGCGGTGGAACGTGGATCAGCGGAAGGAAAGCTTCAGCACACCCCTACCTGCGCGCCACATGTCGGATTTCGGGTTTTGGCAAAACCCTTGGGGTTCGAACACTGGCGTGCGCACGAAGATCTCTCCTCCCTCTGCCTCACGCCCTCACTGCGACCTCAAGGCTTAGCGCGTCGAACTCGCAGAACAAAGGGACACAAGATTTATACTGGTTCGGGCCACCTATGTGGTGTAATACCCTACTCCAGTGTGGTGTGGTCGATTTCCTCTTGGGCTGAGGATGAACAGTTACAAGGGAAGAACAGCCTCCCGAGGAGAGGTGCTCTTGTGCTTGGCGACTTTGTGTGGTTGCCTTGGTGGGATAGATCTGGTCCAAGATGTGATGCCTCACTACAATGGTGGCTAGTCCTATATATAGAGGCCCGGGTCCTCCTCTCAAATACTCCCTCTGTTCCAAATTACTCGTCGTAGAAATGGATGTATCTAGAACTAAAATACATCTAGATACATCCATACCTATGACAAGTAATTTGGAACGGAGGGAGTATTAGGCGGGAAGGGATCCCACAATGGCCAATTTGAAGGGGGCAGCTAGTACAAGCTATCCTCACAAAAGATGGTCTTCTCCTGCCAAAGGCTCTGGTGATGACGCCGTCCTGGGCTCCACGGTGACCTCCATCCCGCCGTCCTGCTGGTCCTGGTCTCATTGCACCAATATGGAAACCTTTGCTTGACGCCTCGAGACATCGCGAATGCGCTTGTCTCTTTAGCACCAAAGAGGAAACGGGGACACTGCGCATGATAGCGCCGGCCTGGCGCCCGCCTGGCCCCGGTCGTCATGGCTTGCATCATAGGAACCACGCGAGGCGCCCCTTGCCTTGATCTCTTTGCCCCTCGCGAGCCAGCCTGGTGAGGCCACCCCCGAGGAGGTCTTGCATCATCCACCTCGCAAGGCTTGGCCTCTCGTGAGGGTCTTGAGTGTTTGCTGGTGAAGATGGGCTGTACAGGGCTGCTGGTGGAGCCAAGCCGTGGGCCGCAGGCAGGCAAGTCTGGGGACCCCCATTTCCAGGACGCCGACACAACATGCATTCGTCCACGTGTCAACATCTCGGCGGTTATATATTCAAAACGTGCATTTTCAGAGCGCATGGGTTCGATGCGGTATAGACGGAAGTGGTGGTTCACAACCGGGAAGCGGTTTACGACGATGGTAGTTGAACTTGCTGATCCGAGGGGTATTTGGCAGTCTTGTTCTTGCGACGGTAGTCGTTCACGTTCGTTCGGAGAGGCACTTGATGACACCAAGCCCTTCACGGTCGACGGTAGTCGTGCACAGGTCTTCGATGATAGTAGGCATACACACATTGCAGTCGAACTTGACTCTTGCGTTACACATGTCTTCGTCGACTGTAGTGGTGCACTAGTCGGAGAGGGACTTGACGAATCCAGTGTCTGGGGTCGTCGCGGTACTAGGTATCTTGTGGGACTTCACGGTTCGTCGTGGTACTTGGCGGTCTCGATCGGGGCAGCAAAACATAGTCGAACTTGGCAGGCTTCGGTTCAAACAGCGACAAGCATCACAGGTGCATGTAGGCCGAGGCGACGAATCGGGACAGAGGAGCTTGGCGAATGCAAGTAGCAGCACGGGGCTGGCAGAGGCGACGCGAGGCCGACACGGAGGGTTGAATCAGTCAACGAGTGAAGAGGGACTGCAGCGGCGGATGCAGCGGCTCGACACAAGCATGGCACCACGGCTCCAGGAACCTGGCGGGGAGGAAGAGCCGCAGGGGAAGCCAAGATCCACCGGATCCTGGCGGAGCACGCCGGCAGCGACGATGGTCGATGGAGAAGTACGGAGCGGCCATGGCGATGGTGGTCGAAGCAGAAGGCGGGGCCGCGGGCAACCATGGCCTTGACGAGGGGGTCGGGCGCGAGGCTCCTGCGACGGAGGCGGTGAACGGGCGACGACCATGGTTGTGAGGCGAAGCGGCAGAGGAGGCGGTGGGGCACGGCTCACCGGCGAGCAGCAAGGTCGCTGGGTACGCGCGGGACCACAGCGAGGACGTGAGGGGGAGGGGCGGCGCAAGGCGGTGGCTCGTTGACGGGGCGATGCGAGAAAGCGGCCTCCTGGCGTTCGAGCCAAGCGGCAAGGGTGAAGTGGCGCGGCGCCAGAGCATGGGCTCGCCAACCAGAGCGGCAGCGGGGTCTCGGGGCGACGCGAGGGAATGAGGAGGGATCGGGTCGAGGCACAAGGAGCTCCTCTCCCTAGCGATTTGCATTGCGTGTGGTGGCGCGGGAGGGAGAGACTGATGGGAGATGAGATCGAGAGAGCGCTGGAGGATGTGTAGCTCTCAGCATCGGTTCTTATACTGGCGCCCGAAGGCGATTCGACTGGGCCGGCCCAGCAAGATTCAATCGCTACAGAGGAAACGCCAAAAAGACAGCGCAAAATTGGTCATCGGCAAGGATCGAACTCGCGCCGTGACAACACCGAACCAGTAAGACTAACCGCCTCACCTACCATGCTCTACTAACCAATTACAGGGACAACTTTGTAAGTACATTTGTACCCCCGCAAACGTTTACTGTCGCGCTTTGATTTAATTTTTTTGAAAACATTTTGGAAAAGGTTCACGAATAACAGAAAAGTTCATTTGTTTTAAAAAAATTAATCGATTTTGACAAAAAGTTCATGATTTTGATAAAAATGTCTAGCAATTTTGAAAAGGGTTCATCCATTTCAAAAAAAAGTTCACAAATCTTGAGAAAAAAGTTCACATATTTGAATAAAGTTCATCAAAATTCAAAAATGGTTCATTGATTCTGAAAAAAGTTCATCAATTTTGAAAAATAGTTCATGCATTTGAAAAAAGTTCATCGATTTTGAAAAAAGTTCAGAAAAATGTGGAAAAATGTTCATCAAATTTGAAATAAGTTCATCAAAATTGGAAAAAGTTCATCGAAATTCAAAAAAAGTTCATCAAATTTGAAAAATAGTTCATCGAATTTGAACAACAGTTCATCGTAATTCAGAAAAAGTTGATCGATTTGAAGAAAAACATCCATGTATTTGCAAACCAATTCATCACACCAAGACAAAAGAAAAAATGAAAAACTAAAAAAGGAAAAACTAAAAAAGGGAAAAGGAAGAAGAACGAATAACAGAGTAAAAAGTAAGTTGCAACCAGATGTCGTGCAGCAGCCAAGTGGTTTGACTAGCGGTCCTTGATGTGGGAGGTTGCGGGTTCGAATCCTAGCGGTGGCACCCGATTTTTTGCAGATTAAGACAGAAAATAAAACACTTTAGATGGGCCGGCCCATAGCATCGCGGGGGTGTGCGCCCGTTTGCGCACATGCCTGTAACGGGCGCAACAGGCGCCGTTTAGGAAAGGCCGATGTGTAGGTGCGTGCTAGGGTTAGAGGAGAGGGACTGGGTTGTGCCTCCATGAGCAAATGGGCCTTAGAGGCCGGCCTAGTTATTGTTGTGGGTTGGAGGGCCAGATGGCCTGTGCACTCTCTTCCCCTCTTAGTTCTCATATTCTGTTTAAAAAATAACCAGAAATTACAAAAAAAATATCAGGGGGGGGTATGGAGTATATAAAAATATCCCTGGGATCCTGGGTTTCTGAGATATTTGAATAAAATGCTTTGGCAATTTTTAGAGGTAGAAAAATAATCCAAGTTTGAATTAATTCAAACTTGACGCATTTTTTAACCCAACCAAAACAACTCAGAAATAGATGATATTTGGTAAAAAGGTTTGTGGCATGGTCCAGTAATTATAGGAAAAGAATGAACATTTTTATGTGACAGAAAAATGTCACTTGCAATGAATGGGCATATTGAAAGCAGGAAGCTAGTGATTGGGTTTCAACTGGATGAGGGATTTGGTGTCAAGAGAAAGAGGCAAGTGTGTTTTGGTTGAATCCATAAGAATGGAATATTTATTATAGCTCCCTAATAATATTGGGAGTATATGTTCTAAAGAGAAATCACCATTGTGAATATCCCCCGATTTAAATGGACCGAAGATCAATACGATTTATTTAGTTGAGTTGCAAAAATTTTTATGATATGATACATGATGACATGATGCAATGCACAAACAAACAAATCACATGATGAAACTCGGAATAGTTGGAAGTCTTCTAGAGCGTCGGTCTTGGGGCGTCACAACTCTCTAACACTAACAGAGGATCTCGACCCGAGATCCTATGGATGGCACCGGAGAGAAACGAGAAAGGAAGGGGTAAAACAAAGTTGCTTCTTCGACAAACGAGTGAAACCATGAACCTTGAGAGATTGAAAAAATTGAAAGAAGAATACAATGGAGATGAACGAGATTGCGAACACTCCGTTAGAAAAGAGGAGCATGGGATACGACGAGAACCAAGAGGTTAAGTGATAAGATAGATATTGAAACCACTCTAGTTAAAATAAGATAGAGAAAGAATAAGAATGATATAATTTGGACAACACTCCGACTGTAAATGGACAGAATTGAACATGAACTTGACAAGATGAGAGGATACTTGATGAAATCAACAACACACTTCCTCCGAAACTATTGAAGGAATGACAAAGGGGTAAGAAAGATTTCATACAGCACTCCAGTTGAGAAGGGGGCAAAACTTGATTAGATGAGAGAACTTGGATGGAGGACATGACACTCCGCTTGAATGGATAAGCAAAGGAAAGAACATGATCATCGACACAAATGGGATGATGCTCGAAGAGTGCAACATCACAATGCCTCCGGAACAAAAGGTAGAACAGACTGAAAGTAAAGAAGAAGAAAACAACATCTTCTACCTCAAATGAATTTGAAAGCATCCTTCCATAGAGGATTGGACGGATTTGTTGGGAAATGAACAATGAAAATAATAAACTTGTTGTGGGCTTAAGGAAGCATCTCAAAACTTGAGGTGAAATTATGCCACTAACGAAAAACAATTGCTTGCTTGAGATCAACGAAGAGATGAAAAATTCTTTCACCGAGAGGATAGGAGAAAACTTGGATCATTGATAAGCACCAAAATAGCTACATTCCTTAGGGAAAGCTTTAGGTGAAATATGACACAAGATAACTCCAACGAAGAGATTGATGGATTTAAAATACCTCATTCCTGACAATATCTGAAATGCGAAACATGAATGGAAATTGTCAAGAATGATATAACGCCATATCAAAATATAAGGTAGAAAGAATTGCACTCTGGAATGCAAGATGAAGAATACTTGAGCTCCTCAAAACAAAACATGTGTTGAGCACCCTGTTTAATTTTGAGTATAGCTTGGCAGATCATAACTTCGAGACAAAACTTGAAGAACAATTAAAGAATGAAAATAATCCTTGACGAACCACCATGTATAGCCTCCATGAAGAACTCCGGTAACAAAAGAATGATCAAACAAAAGGAAAGATAAGTTGAAAACACAAGGTGAAGCCTTACAATGATTAGATGGAGCTTCGCAATGATATAACCGAGAAAACATGGAACTCCAGAAAAAGAAAGGTGAAAGAATTGAAAACAAGAATTTTGATGAACCTCCGGAATAAGGAATTGAATTCACTTGATGAAACAAGAATAAGAATTACATTATGCTTATCCTTCATCTACTTAAATTGATGACCATCAATGGATCTGACATACTACTTATTCTCATATAAAGGATTAAGAGAGATATAGTGCAATCTTCGGAAGGTCTTCAGCGAACCATCCGTAGGATTTGGGAAGAACGAATGAATGAATTGATATGAAAACAAAGGAATATGAATCTTGAATGAACCAACGTAAGAATTGAAAACGATTGAAGAAAAGAGAACGAAACACCAGGAAGAATTAGAAAACTAACAAAAATACTTAAGGGAATTTAGATACAAGAGAATGAAGAGATGACAAGCTGACTGGAGAATACTTGAATGATGCATCGGTAGGAACCGGGGAACAATAGCTGAAAACTTAGAACGAAGAGAATCTTTAGAGATAATGGCCTTCCGATGATCGAGAAAAGAAAGCAACTCTTGAAATTCTCTAGATGGGTATGAAAAGAATTTCTCACAATCAAAACTGATTTGAGAGGATGGCATCAAGCTTGAACTACGAATCTTCGAGAGAACAGACCAAGATTTAGTAAAAATTCTTCTTTGGTCTTCAAATGTTGAGAATGACCACGAGAAACACCACCAACATTGTTGAGATACTCTAGGAGAATGTAAAGCGAAGAGGTTGAACCAAAAAGTTGAAAATAGTTTGGAATCGGTCTTGCAAAGGCATATGACTGATGATAATTCATTCTTACATCAACTTTGAAATGAATTTGAGAATAACTCCAGAAAGAATTAGAAGAGTCAGGTAATATTGTGGGAAAATACCTGTGGGTTAGGGCCCACTCAAAAGAAACACCTTTCGAAATGATTGCTTGAAAGATATTGCACCGGTTGAATTAAATGGCTTGAATGAAATAACAGCTTGGAATAGCTTGAACGGATTAAGAATGGAAATGTGAATCTTCTGAGATATCTTCAACACTCCGGAGAAGAATAGAGAGAGGTGAAAACAAGATAGGCTTAGATAAAAACTTCCAACATGGGAAAACATGTGAAACAAGAGGAAGAGATATGATCAACATTGAAGCTTGACTTGACTCCTCTGAGGAAGAAAAGAGAACGAAGAACGATAAACTTGAAGCTTCGTTAGTATCTTCCTGAGATTCACCGGATAAGAACATTGACGGAAAAGAACAGAGAGACTTCCCATCAATAAAAAGGATACTTAATTAAGAAATCTGAGTCCTTGAACAAAAGGGTGGGAGGGCGGGAAAAACAAAGACAACTTGGGATTGATGAAACAAACACCGTTGAGATAACTTAGAATTGATCTCGCGAATGTTCAAATGATCGGATCCACTTAAAGAGAAGCACGTCAGTTGGAAAAGAATTAACATGACAACCTCGATCATCAAAAGGATTAGTATTCACATAGAAATATGAGAACTCCGCTTAGTAAAAGGTATGGAATCCACATTTGACTTCGAAGCAACTCGAATACCACAACTCAAAACAAAACAAAGGATTTGGCTTGCAGAATAAGCTGGAACAAATACATATAGAGACTTACCCAATCCCATATCATGCATCTGGTGGAAATATATTCTAGGAGCTACTTGAATTCCCGTTTACTAACTCCCGAAACTTTCTGGTTATGCAATCTATTGTTGGGGATACAGGGAGGCACAATATATATCACACAACTAACAAGCCCTACGCTCCAAATGTATCCATCCGTCAACACATAACCAAGAAAACTCCAGAAATCATGTACCTCAACCTTCGAAAAGCATCCGTTATACGAGCTATGGCAATACTCCCGAACTCCTTCCCCAGTACTGGGTGGCGTCGAGGTTATCTCACCACTAACTACATAAAAGAGATTTTTGATGTCGGCGAACTCAGGTATTCGTGAACTGCAGCGATAAAATTGTGACGACAACACCTCGGAGCTCAACTCCCCGGGACACTACCACAACCCCTAAATGTCAGGAGGCACCAAGAACAATGATCTCGTCACAAGAATATCGAAACAATTCCAAGATACCCACGTGATCTTAAGTTTTTTAGTGAAATTGAGGAGAGGAAAGACAAACCATCTACATCAGGAGACCTCACCAGAGCGACGAAGGGGACTGAGGAGTAAAAGGAATCCTACTCTCCGATATATATAATCCTAAGACTCAAAACATTTTGTTCTAGAATCAACAACGTCAGCGATTCGATCAAGCAGGGGGCTCCTAAGTCGGGGATGGCTCTGATTACCAACTTGTAACGCCCATGATGCGGCTATATCTCCCACGTGTCGGGGAACAACTTAGAGGCATAACCGCATTGTGGTTTTGTCGCAAGAAGGGTCATCTTCACACAATCCCATGTAATGAACAAGAAGGGATAAATAGAGTTGGCTTACAATCGCCACATCACATAATGATCAAAATAATTCATACATCATTCAGAGTACACATGTAGTCCGACTAGGGACCAATCCAAATGGAAAGAAGATAACCCCAGATGCTAGATCCCTGATTGTCCCAACTGGGCTCCACTACTGATCATCAGGAAATGAAACATAGTAACGGCCAAGGTCCTCGTTGAACTCCCACTTGAGTTCAGTGGCATCACCTGCACTGGTATCATCGGCACCTGCAACTGTTTTGGTAGTATCTATGAGTCCCGAGGACTCAGCAATCTCAAAACCCGTGAGATCAAAACTATTTAAGCTTATGGGTCAGATAAGGTAATGAGGTGGAGTTGCAGTAAGCACTAAGCAAATATGGTGGCTAACATATGCATACAAGAGTAAGACGAGAAGCTACGCAACGGTCGTGAAGCTAGAAGTGATCACTAAGTGATCCTGAACTACTTACGTTCAAACATAACCCAAACCGTGTTCACTTCCCAGACTCTGCCGAAAAGAGACCATCATGGCTACACACGCGGTTGATGCATTTAAATTAAGTCAAGTGTCAAGTTATCTACAACTGGATATTAACAAATTACCACCTGCCACATTGATAACCCACAAGTATAGGGGATCGCAACAGCTTTCGAGGGTACAGTATTCAACCCAAATTTATTGATTCGACACAAGGAGAGCCAAAGAATATTCTCAAGTATTAGCAGCTGAGTTGTCAATTCAACCACACCTAGAAACTTAGTATCTGCAGCAGAGTGCTTAGTAGCAAGGTAATACGATAGTGGTGGTAACAGTAACAAAAGAGTAATGAAAGCACAACAATATTTTTGGTATTTTGTAGTGATTGTAACAATAGCAACGGGAAAGTAAATAAGCGTAAACTAGTATATGGAAAGCTCGTAGGTGATAACCCACAAGTATAGGGGATCACAACAGTTTTTGATAAGTAAGAGAGTTGAACCCAACGAGGAGCTAAATGTAGAACAAATATTCCCTCAAGTTCTATCGACCACCGATACAACTCTACGCACGCTGGACGTTCACTTTACCTAGAACAAGTATGAAGCTAGAAGTACTTTATAGGTGTTGTCGGATAGGTTTGCAGGATAATAAAGAGTATGTGAATAAAAAGTAGGGGCTGTTTAGATAAAGAAACAATAAAGTAAATATAGCGAGTGTGGAAAAGTGGTGGTAGGAGTTGCGAAATTGCCCCTTAAGCAATTGACTACTTTACTAGACCGATGGCAAGTATTATGTAGGAGAGGCCCCTGCCAGCATGTCATCCCTGACATGGAATTCTATGCACTTATGATTGGAACTATTAGCAAGCATCCGCAACTACTAATGTTCATTAAGGTAAAACCCAACCATAGCATTAAGATATATTGGTCCCTCTTCAATCCCGTATGCATCAATTTCTATGCTAGGTTGAAGCTTCTGTCACTCTTGCCCTCCAATACATAGTCCTATAAACATACAACTAACCCTAGGGTGTGATCCACGCGCGCAATCATATGATGGGCACCAAAGGACAGCAACATAACCACAAGCAAATTAAATCAATCGTAGCAATTCATCAACCACCAATAGGACAACGAAAATCTACTCAGACATCATAGGGTGGCAACACATCATTGGATAATAATATGAAGCATAAAGCACCATGTTCAAGTAGAGGGTACAGCGGGTTGCGGGAGAGTGGACCACTGCAGATAGAGGGGGGAAGGTGATGGAGATGTTGGTGAAGATGGCGGAGGTGTTGGTGTAGATCGCGGTGATGATGATGGCCCCCGGTGGCACTCCGGTGCCACTGGAAGCGAGGGGGAGAGAGCCCCCCTCCCTCTTATTCTTCCTTGACCTTCTCCCTAGATGGGAGAAGGGTTTCCCCTCTGGTCCATGGCCTCCATGGCATGGGAGGGGTGAGAGCCCCTTCGAGATTAGATTTGTCTCTCTGTCTCTCTCTGTTTCTGCGTTCTCAGATTCTTCCCTTACACTGTTTCTTATATTCCCGGAGATCTGTAACTCCGATTGGGATGAAATTTTAACACAATCTCTATCCGGATATTAGCTTTATCGCGGCGAAAGAAGGGCATCAACCGCCTTACGGGTGGCCCATGAGGGTCAGGGGCGTGCCCAGGGGGGCAGGCGCACCCCCCTGCCTCGTGGCCACCTCGGGCACCGTCTCGCGTGGATTTTTCTTCCCAAAAATCATATATATTCCAAAAAAATATCCATCAATTTTTATCCCGTTTGGACTCTATTTGATATGGATATTCTGCGAAACAAAAAACATGCAACAAACAGGAACTGGCACTGGGCACTGGATCAATATGTTAGTCCCGAAAATAGTATAAAAAGTTGCCAAAAGTATATGAAAGTTGAATAATATTGGCATGGAACAATCAAAAATTATAGATACGACGGAGACGTATCAGCATTCCCAAGCTTAATTCCTGCTCGTCCTTGAGTAGGTAAATGATTAAAAGATATGTGGAATGCTACCTAGCATAATCTTGATCACATATCTAATCATGGCATGAATATTAAGACACGAGTGATTCAAAGCAATAGTCTATCATTTGACATAAAAACAATAATACTTCAAGCCTACTAATAAATAAATCATGTCTTTTCAAAATAACATGGCGAAAGAAAGTTATCCCTACAAAATCATATAGTCTGGCTATGCTCCATCTTCTTCACACAAAATACTCAAATCATGCACAACCCCGATGACAAGCCAAGCAATTGTTTCATACTTTTGACGTCCTCAAACCTTTTCAACTTTCACGCAATACGTGAGCGTGAGACATGGACATAGCACTATAGGTGTAATAGAGTGATGGTTGTGGAGAAGACAAAAAGGAGAAGATAGTCTCACATCAACTAGGTGTATCAACGGGCTATGGAGATGCCCATCAATAGATATCAATGTGAGTGAGTAGGGATTGCCATGCAACAGATGCACTAGAGCTATAAGTATATGAAAGCTCAAACTGAAACTAAGTGGGTGTGCATCCAACTTGCTTGCTCATGAAAACCTAGGGCATTTGAGGAAGCCCATCGTTCGAATATACAAGCCAAGTTCTATAATGAAAATTCCCACTAGTATATGAAAGTGATAAGTCAAGAGACTCTCTATATGAAGAACATGGTGCTATTTTGAAGCACAAGTGTGGTAAAAGGATAGTAACATTGCCCCTTCTCTCTTTTTCTCTCATTTTTTTGTTTTTTTTCTTTTTTTTGTAGGCTTCTTTGGCCTCTCTCTCCCTTTTTGGGGCTTCTTTGGCCACTTTTATTTTGCTAACCTCACATGGGACAATGTTCTAATAATGATGATCATCACACTTTTATTTACTTACAACTCAATATTACAACTCGATATCTAGAACAAGGATATGACTCTAATTGAATGCCTCCGGCGGTGTACCGGGATGTGCAATGATCTAGTGTAGCAACGACATCAAAAAACGGACAAGACATGAAAAGATCATGCTAGCTATCCATGCAAAGCAATATGACAATAAATGCTCAAGTCATGTATATGATGATGATGGAAGTTGCATGGCAATATATCTCGGAATGGCTATGGAAATGCCATGATAGGTAGGTATGGTGGCTGTTTTGGGGAAGGTATATGGTGGGTTTAAGATACCGGCGAAAGGTGCGCAGTATTAGAGAGGCTAGCAATGGTGGAAGGGTGAGAGTGTGTATAATCCATGGACTCAACATTAGTCATAAAGAACTCACATACTTATTGCAAAAATCTATTAGTCATCGAAACAAAGTACTACGCGCATGCTCCTAGGGGGATAGATTGGTAGGAAAAGACCATCGCTCGTCCCCGACTGCCACTCATAAGGACCTCATGCTCCAACTTCGTTACATAACGGTTTACCATACGTGCATGCTACGGGAATCACAAACCTCAACACAAGTATTTATACAATTCACAACCACCCACTAGCATGACTCTAATATCACCATCTTTAGATCGCAAAACTATTGCAAGGAATCAAACATATCATATTCAGTGATCTACAAGTTCTATGTAGGATTTTATGACTAACCATGTGAATGACCAGTTCTTGTCATCTCTCTGTATAGATATAAGTGAAGCAAGAGAGTTTAATTCTTTCTACAAAAGATATGCCCGTGCTCTAACAAATCTAAGTGAAGCAAAAAAGCATTCTACAAATGGTGGTTTCCTATGTAAAGAGAAACAAGCAATCCAAACTTCAAATGATATAAGTGAAGCACATGAAGCATTCTCTAAAGCCATACTCAAAATATATAAGTGAAATGCATAGAGCATTCTATAAATCAACCAAGGACTATTTCATACCAGCATTGTGCATAAAAGAAAAATGAAAACTAAATGCAAAAGACGCTCCAAGATTGCACATATCGCATGAACGAAACGAATCCAAAAACATACTGATACTTGTTGAAGAAACAGGGGATGCCTTCCGGGGAATCCCCAAGCTTAGACGCTTGAGTCTCCTTGAATATTTACTTGGGGTGCCTCGGGCATCCCCAAGCTGGAGCCCTTGCCTCTCTTCCTTCTTCTCACATCGAGACCTTCTCGATCATCGAACACTTCATCCACACAAAACTTCAACAGAAAACTTGGTAAGATTTGTTAGTATAATAAAGCAAATCACTACTCTAAGTACTGTTCCAAACCAATTCATATTTTGTTTTTGCATTGTGTCTAATGTAATATAACTTTTTCATGGCTTAATCCACTGATATAAATTGATAGATTCATCAAAACAAGCAAACTATGCATCAAAAACAGAATCTGTCAAAAACAGAACAGTCTGTAATAATCTGAACATTCACCATACTTCTGATACTTGAAAAATTCTACCAAAATTAGGAAAAATAAAAAATTTGTACGGGAATACAGTGAAAAAAGAATCAGAACCATTTGACGTACCAGTTAAAAATGTAAAATCTCGCACTACTTCCAAAGTTTATGTCCTGCACCGTACAAACCATCAAGCAAATGTAAACATCCTAAAGGCAAACCTTGGCACATTATTTTTATATTTAAACTTTATAAAAGCACACCACAGAAATAAATGACTCTCTAAAACTTCTGGGTTGTCTCCCTGGCAGCGCTTTCTTTAAAGCCATTAAGCTAGGCATATAGTGCTCAAGTAATGGATCCACCCGGATCCCAAGGTATATCAAAGCCAATTGTAATTAACAATGATTTGTAATTTAGTGGTGAGCACAAGGTAACATATATCATGTATTGACGAAGCCTAACTCTCTTCCTATGCATCGGCATGTCATAAAAGAACAATTCAAGCACACATAGTAAAGGCCAATGCATAGTATAAACAGTTTCTTGCAATTTTATCGTATTAGAAACATAGAGAGGTGGAGATATAGTTCCTCTCTCATAATAATTGCAAGTAGGAGCAGCAAGCACATGCATATTATATCTATCAAAATTATCATGTGTAATAGTAAAACGCAACCGACCAATGTCTCCTTAATAAGGGCAAACTTCTCCGATATAGTGTAGTCAGGAGAATTCAAAAAGATAATAGGACTATCATGTGTGGGTGCAATAGCAACAATTTCATGTTTAACATAAGGAACTATAGCAAGTTCATCTCCATAAGCTTAATTCATATTGCCATCTTGGCCATAAGCATAGCAAGCATCATCAAAAAGGGATATTTCAAGAGAATCAACGGGATCATAACAATCATCATAGCAATCATCCTTCGGTAAGCACGAAGGGAAATTAAACAATGTATGAGTTGAAGAGTTACTCTCATTAGAAGGTGGGCACTGGTAGCTAATCCGCTATTCCTCCTTTTGTTCTTTGCTCTCCTCCTCATCTTTTTCATCCAATGAGCTCACAATTTCATCAATTTCTTCTTCCATAGACTCCTGCAAAATATTAGTCTCTTCTTGGACAGCGGAGTAGTACTCAATATATGATTCAACATAGGCATTAGAATCATAATTGTCATAGCAACATTTAAGTATGGCAAAATTTTCAGATTTGTAAAGATTAGCATCACACTTTTCAATCAAAGAAGCAATTTCGTAAGAACCCTTAAAAGCAACAAATTCTTCAATTTGTTGAACATCATAGTAACTATAGACACCCTTAGCATAAGAGGATAGATTCCATTATCACTAAACAAACATTGGTATGGAAGGTGTTTCTTAGGGTCTTCAAAACAACAAGTATAATCATATATTTCACATAAATTCCAAGCATAGCATTGCAAACGATGATTTTGATCCAGTAAAGTTTTCCCTTTTTCAGATATTCGGTGTCGCACATAACAAGCATTCTCATCTAAAGATTTGCCCTCAACTAAGCTAGTTGGGGTTTCAGCACGAGCACATAGAGATCGAAGATGATCCAAGTAATAAGCTTCAGCAATGTGATAGATTTTGAGTGGTTCTTCAACCATTGGTTTAGTAGGTACAACTAATTTTTTTGGTATTTTGCGTTTCCTACCCATAACTAAAGATAGAAAACAACTAAGAACAGCAAATAAAATTACTTAGTGATAATGCAAACAAGCACACACGAGAATATTCACCCCACACTATTGCTCCCCGGCAACGGCGCCAGAAAAAGGTCTTGATAACCCACAAGTATAGGGGATCACAACAGTTTTCGATAAGTAAGAGTGTCGAACCCAACGAGGAGCTAAAGGTAGAACAAATATTCCCTCAAGTTCTATCGACCACCGATACAACTCTACGCACGCTTGACGTTCGCTTTACCTAGAACAAGTATGAAACTAGAAGTACTTTATAGGTGTTGTCGGATAGGTATGCAGGATAATAAAGAGTATGTAAATAAAAAGTAGGGGCTGTTTAGATAAAGAAACAATAAAGTAAATATAGCGAGTGTGGAAAAGTGGTGGTAGGAGTTGCGAAATTGCCCCTTAAGCAATTGACTACTTTACTAGACCGATAGCAAGTATTATGTGGGAGAGGCCACTGCTAGCATGTCATCCCTGACTTGGAATTCTATGCACTTATGATTGGAACTATTAGCAAGCATCCGCAACTACTAATGTTCATTAAGGTAAAACCCAACCATAGCATTAAGATTTATTGGTCCCCCTTCAATCCCGTATGCATCAATTTCTATGCTAGGTTGAAGCTTCTATCACTCTTGCCCTCCAATACATAGTCCTATCAACATACAATTAACCCTAGGGTGTGATCCATGCACGCAATCATATGATGGGCACCAAAGGATAGCAACATAACCACAAGCAAATTAAATCAATCATACAATTCATCAACCACCGATAGGACAACGAAAATCTACTCAGACATCATAGGATGTCAACACATCATTGGACAATAATATGAAGCATAAAGCACCATGTTCAAGTAGAGGGTACAGCGGGTTGCGGGAGAGTGGACCGTTGTAGGTAAAGGGGGAAGGTGATGGAGATGTTGGTGAAGATGGCGGAGGTGTTGGTGTAGATCGCGGTGATGATGATGGCCCCCGGTGGCACTCCGGTGCCACCGGAAGCGAGGGGGAGAGAGACCCCCGCCTTCTTATTCTTCCTTGACCTTCTCCCTAGAAGGGAGAAGGGTTTCCCCTCTGGTCCATGGCCTCCATGGCGTGGGAGGGGCGAGAGCCCCTCCGAGATTGGATCCGTCTCTCTGTCTCTCTCTGTTTCTGTGTTCTTAGATTCTTCCCTTTCACCATTTCTTATATTCCCTGAGATCCGTAACTCCGATTGGGCTGAAATTTTAACACGATCTCTATCCGGATATTAGCTTTCTTGCGGCGAAAGAAGGGCATCAACCGCCTTACGGGTGGCCCACGAGGGTCAGGGGCGCGCCCCCTGCCTCGTGCCCACCTCGGGCGCCGTCTCGCGTGGATTTTTCGTCCCAAAAATCATATATATTCCAAAAAAAATATCCGTCAATTTTTATCCCGTTTGGACTCCGTTTGACATGGATATTCTGTGAAAAAAAAACATGCAACAAACAGGAACTGGCACTGGGCACTGGATCAATATGTTAGTCCCAAAAATAGTATAAAAAGTTGCCAAAAGTATATGAAAGTTGAATAATATTAGCATGGAACAATCAAAAATTATAGATACGACGGAGACGTATTAGTAGGCATCGGATCAATGATGGATAATTATGACGGATGCGGTTCATCATGTAACAGTCATAACATAGGGTGACACAGAACTAGCTCCAATTCGTCAATGTAATGTAGGCATGTATTCCGAATATAGTCATACGTGCTTATGGAAAAGAACTTGCATGACATCTTTTGTCCTACCCTCCCGTGGCAGCGTGGTCCTAATCGAAACTAAGGGATATTAAGGCCTCCTTTTAATAGAGAACCGTAACAAAGCATTAGCACATAGTGGATACATGAACTCCTCAAACTACGGTCATCACCGGTAAGTGTCCCGATTATTGTCACTTCAGGGTTAACGGATCATAACACATAATAGGTGACTATAGACTTGCAAGATAGGATCAAGAACTCTCATATATTGATGAAAACATAATAGGTTCAGATCTGAAATCATGGCACTGGGGCCCTAGTGACAAGCATTAAGCCTAGCAAAGTCATAGCAACATCAATCTCAAAACATAGTGGATACTAGGGATCAAACCCTAACAAAACTAACTCGATTACATGATAAATCTCATCCAACCCATCGCCGTCCAGCAAGCCTATGATGGAATTACTCACGCACGGAGGTGAACATCATGAAATTGGTGATGGAGGATGGTTGATGATGACGATGGCGACGAATCCCCCTCTCCGGAGCCCCGAACGGACTCCAGATCAGCCCTCCCGAGACGTTTTAGGCTTGGCGGCGGCTCCGTATCGTAAAACGTGACAAAATCTTCTCTCTTATTTATTTCTCCCCGAAAGCAGATATATAGAGTTGGAATTGGAGTCGGGAGGTCTCCAGGGGGCCCACGACGTAGGGCAGCGCGCCCTAGGGAGGCGCGCCCCCACCCTCGTGGACAGGGTGTGGGCCCCCTGGTCTTCATCTTTGGCGAGGAATTTTTATTATTTCTTGTTAGATATTCCGTGGAGTTTCAGGTGATTCCGAGAAATTTTGTTTTCTGCACATAAAACAACATCATGGCAATTCTGCTGAAAACAGCGTCAGTCCGGGTTAGTTCCATCCAAATCATACAAGTTAGAGTCCAAAACAAGGGCAAAAGTGTTTGGAAAAGTAGATACAACGGAGACGTATCAACTCACCCAAGCTTAAACCCTTGCTTGTCCTCAAGCAATTCAGTTGACAAACTGAAAGAAATAAAGAAAAACTTTTACAAACTCTGTTTGCTCTTGTTGTTATAAATATGTCAAGATAGCATTCAAGTTTTCAGCAAAGATTATAACTAACCACATTTGCAATAATTCTCAGGTCTCATGATTACCCATATCAATAGCATAATCAACTAGCAAGCCATAATAATAAATCTCGGATGACAACACTTTCTCAAAACAATCATAATATGATATAACAAGATGGTATCTTGCTAGCCCTTTCTGAGACCGCAAAACATAAATGCAGAGCACCTTTAAAGATCAAGGACTGACTAGACATTGTAATTCATGGTAAAAGAGATCCAATCATAGTCACACCCAATATAAATTAACAGTGATGAATGCAAATGACAACTGCGCTCTCCAGCTAGTGCTTTTAATAAGAGGGTGATGACTCAACATAAAAGTAAATAGATAGGCCCTTCGCAGAGGGAAGGAGGGATTTGAAGAGGTGCCAGAGCTCGGTTTTGAAATAGAGGTGAATAATATTATGAGCGGTATACTTTCATTGTCAACATTATAGGCGGTTATAATGTTACACATTATAGGCGATATCTTCCATGCTACACACATTATAGGCGGTTCCCAAATAGAATGGTAAAGCTTATACTCCCCCTCCACCAACAAACATCAATCCATGGCTTGCTCGAAACAACGAGTGCCTCCAACTAACAACAGTCCCAGGGGGAGTTTTGTTTTGCAATTATTTTGATTTAGTTTGCATAAAGCATGGGACTGGGCATCCCGATGACCAGCCATTTTCTCGTGAGTGAGGAGCGGAGTCCACTCCTCTTGAGAATAACCCGCCTAGCATGGAAGATATAGACAACCCTAGTTGATACATGAGCTATTCGGGCATACAAAACAGTATGATTATTTGAAGGTTTAGAGTTTGGCACATACAAATTTACTTGGAACGGCAGGTAGATACCGCATATAGGAAGGTATAGTGGACTCATCTGGAATAACTTTGGGGTTTAAGGAATTGGATGCAGAAGCAATATTCCCGCTTAGTACAGGTGAAGGCTAGCAAAAGACTGGGAAGCGACCAACTAGAGAGCGACAATAGCCATGTACATGCATTAAAATTAATAAACATTGGATGCAAGCATGAGTAGGATATAATCCACCATGAACATAAATATCATGAAGTCTATTATGATTTATTTCAACTACATGCGTGAACATGTGCCAAGTCGAGTCACTTAAATCATTCAAAGGAGGATACCACCCCATCATACCACATCATAACCATCTCAATAGCATGTTGGCACGCAAGGTAAACCATTATAACTCATAGCTAATCAAGCATGGCACAGGCAACTATGATCTTTAATTGTCATTGCGAACATGTTTATTCATAACAAGCTGAATCAAGAACAATGAACTCCCCATATTTACAAAAACAAAAGAGGTCGAGTTCATACCAGCTTTTCTCATCTCAGTCAGTCCATCATATATCATCATAATTGCCTTTCACTTGCACGACTAAACGATGTGAATAATAATAAGAGTGCACGTGCATTGGACTAAGCTGGAATCTGCGAGCATCAATAAACAGGAGAATACAAAGCAATATGGGCTCTTGGTTAAATCAACAATAAATCATATAAGAGCCACTTCAACAATTTAATCATGGTCTTCTCCTACTGACCCCCAAAGAAAAGAAAAGAAATAAAGCTATTTACATGGGAAAGCTCCCAACAAGCAAAAGAAGAACAGGAAATATTTTTGGGTTTTCTTTTTAATTACTACTACAAGCATGGAAATTAAACTGATTAAAAGCTACAACTAATTTTTGGATTTTTCTTAAGGTTTATTAAACACACAAGAAGAAAGCATAAAAGGAAATAAACTAGCATGGATGATACAATGAAAAAGTATGAGCACGGACATCTAGCAATGAGTGTGTGAGCATAAATGTAACGTCAGTGAGAAATACGTACTCCCCCAAGCTTAGGCTTTTGGCCTAAGTTAGTCTATGGCCACGGCTGGCCTGGCGGATATCCATAATAATAGTTGTTGGGGTCGTACTATGATGCAGCGGCTATCGCCTCCTGAGCTACAGTGTGGCGACGAGCGGCCTCCGCTCTCCTCTCGTACTCATCTGCCTCCTCTCTGGTAATAGTATATCCTCCTCTTGCCTGATAATCAAAGAAAGCAGGAGCAGGGAGAGTAATACGGACAGCACGGCGTTTGTCAAAGACTAGTCGGTACTGGAGAGGTGATTCGTTCCTCTCGACAAAATGGTGGTGAACCATAGCATTAAAATATAGATAGGAAGGAGGTAATTCAATATCATCTTCGCATACATCTATACCAAGAAAATTAGCTACGCGAGTTGCATAAATTCCACCAAAGAAATCTCCATTAAGTCTATTAAGATGCAACCTACGTGCAACAATGGCTCCCAAATTATATGATTTGTCTCCTAACACAGCACTCCTAAGAATACTGAGGTCAGGGACACACATGTGACATGCCTCATCTTTACCATTTATGCATCTACCTATGAAGAGAGCAAAATAATGTATAGCAGGAAAGTGGATGCTCCCTATGGTAGCTTGTGTAATATCTCTAGATTCTCCAACAGTTATATTAGCAAGAAAATCTCTAAATTCATATTTGTGAGGATCCCTTATACTACCCCATTGTGGAAGTTTGCATGCAGTGGTAAAGATCAAACAGGACAATTGGAGAATTACGTGAAGTGGAAAATTCGAACCTCCTCACAAAGGAACTAGTGAGGTTATGATACTGACTACACTTCTCTTCCTCGAAGCTCACAAGATCAGCGTTATACCAATATGCGTTGAATTCTTCTTTTATTCTCGCTCGATCCATAAAATTTTCAGAAGGCCACTCACAAGGACGCACTGGAGCGTCTCTTGGTGGCTCTTCGTCAGCATCACGCATTGCAAGCCTGGGTCCTTGCTTCTTGGAAGAACCACCTTGGAACATCTTCCTAAGCATTATTCTTCCTCTGAAAAATTCTGAATTTTTTTTGGTAACTTCAAAATAAAAGTAAACCAAACTCAATAATATTGATAGCAACCACTCCTACAAGTGCCTAGAGCCTATATCATGCATCAAAACTACTTTTGACCATATAAATTTGACATGCAAGCTCAAGAACAGGGTCACCTAAGCAGAAAAAATTTGCAATGAATAAATCACTAGAACAAAAACTAATTGGACCAATGGAGGAGTCACATACCAAGGAACAATCTCCCCAAACAGTTTTGTGAGAGGTGCTTTGAGCAAGGAGGTCGAAAATGGCAGCAACGAGGGCTGGAACTCATGATTGAGTTGGTTTTTCGTGTTTGTGGAAGGAAGAAGAAGAGGATGGGTGCAGAAATAAGTGGAGGAGCGCCACCGTGGGCCCACGAGGCAGGGGGCGCGCCCTAGGGGGGTGGGCACGCCCTCCACCCTCGTGGCAAGGTGGTTGGCCCCCCTGGTGTGTTTTTAGTTCCATAAATCCTCAAATATTCTAGAAAAAATCATATTTAATTTCAGGGCATTTGGAGAACTTTTATTTTCGAGGTATTTTTATATTGCACGGATAATCAGATAATAGACAGAAAATTATTTATTTTTACTTTATTTCAACTAAATAACAGAAAGTATAAAGAGGGTACAGAAGGTTGTGCTTCTAGTTCCATCCATCGCATGTTCATCAAAAGGAATCCACTAACAAGCTTGATCAAGTCATGTTAACAAACTCATTCCTATTAACATGAAACTGGAGAAATTTCGAATAACACTAGGTTACCTCAATGGGGATATGCACATCCCCAATAATAAGTATATCATATTTCTTCTTGACAGTAGGAAGAGGAAATTCAAAACCTCCAAATATAATCAATGGAATTTTTCCGATAGAATTGATACTATGAACTTCAGGTTGTTTCCTCGGAAAATGTACCGTATGCTCATTACCATTAACATGAAAAGTGACATTGCCTTTGTTGCAATCAATAACAGCCCCTGCAGTATTAAGAAAAGGTCTTCCAACAATAATAGACATACTATTGTCCTTGGGAATATCAAGAATAACAAAGTCTGTTAGAATAGTAATGTTTGCAACCACAACAGGCACATCCTCACAAATGCCGACAGGTATAGCAGTCGATTTATCAGCCATTTGCAAAGATATTTCAGTAGGTGTCAACTTATTCAAGTTAAGTCTACGATATAAAGAGAGAGACATAACATTAACACCGGCTCCAAGATCACATAAAGCAATTTTAACATAGTTTCTTTTAATGGAGCATGGTATAGTAGGTACTCTTAGATCTCCAAGTTTCTTTGGTATTCCACCCTTAAAAGTATAATTAGCAAGCATGGTGGAAATTTCAGCTTCTGGTATCTTTCTTTTATTTGTAACAATATCTTTCATGTACTTAGCATAAGGATTCATTTTGAGCATATTAGTCAATCGCATACGCAAAAAGATAGGTCTAATCATTTCAGCAAAGCGCTCAAACATCATCCTTTTTCTTGGATGGTTTGGGAGGAAAAGGCATGGATTTCTGAACCCAAGGTTCTCTTTCTTTACCATGTTTCCTAGCAACAAAGTCTTTTTATCATAACGTTGATTCTTTGATTGTGGGTTATCAAGATGAACAGCAGGTTCAATTTCTACATCATTATCATTACTAGGTTGAACATTATTATGAACATCATCATTAACATTTTCATTAGGTTCATGTTCATTGCCAGATTGTATTTCAGCATCAGACATAGAGATATCATTTGGATTATCAGGTGGTTCAACAATAGGTTCACTAGAAGTTTGCACAATTCTATCATTTTTCTTTTTCTTCTTTTTAGAAGAACTAGGTGCATCAATATTATTTCTTTGAGAATCTTGCTCAATTCTCTTAGGGTGGCCTTCAGGATACAAAGGTTCCTGAGTCATTCTACCAGTTCTAGTAGCCACTTTAATAGCATAATTATTTTTCTTACTATTCATCTCATTGAGCAATTCCTTTTGAGCATTAAGTACTTGTTCTACTTGAGTGGTAACCATAGAAGCATGTTTGCTAACAAGTTTAAGTTCACCTCTAATATTAGCCATATAATCACCCAAGTATTTAATCATATCAGCATCTTGTTTTAATTGTCTACCAAAATAAGCATTGAAGTCTTCTTGCTTAAACATAAAATTATCAAACTCATCCAAGCAGTGACTAGCAATTTTAGTAGTAGGGATTTCAGCTTTATCATATCTATAGAGAGAATTTACCTTTACTACCTGTGTTGGGTTATCGGGGTCAGGAGGTTCTTCAATAAATAAAGGATTAAGATCATATGTTTCTTTGACAGGCGGTAAATTAAGACCATGTATTTCTTCAATAGGAGGTAGATTCTTAACATCTTCAGCTTTAATACCTTATTCTTTCATATATTTCTTTGCCTCTTGCAAATCTTCGGGACTGAGAAATAGAACACCTCTCTTCTCCGGAGTTGGTTTAGGAATAGGATCATTAATTGGAGCAGGAGCTGGCTCAGGAGGTGCCCAATTATTTTCATTTGTCAACATATTGTTCAATAAGATTTCAGCTTCATCCGGTGTTCTTTCCCTGAAAAGAGAACTAGCACAACTATCCAGGTAATCTCTGGAAGCATCGGTAGTCCATTGTAAAAAATATCAAGTATTTCATTTTTCTTAAGAGGATGATCAGTCAAAGCATTAAGTAACTTGAGAAGCCTCCCCCAAGCTTGTGGGAGACTCTCTTCTTTAATTTGCACAAAGTTGTATATTTCCTTTAAAGCAGCTTGTTTCTTATGAGCAGGGAAATATTTAGCAGAGAAGTAGTAAATCATATTCTGGGGGCTACGCACACAACCAGGATCAAGAGAATTAAACCATATTTTAGCATCACCCTTTAATGAGAATGGAAATATTTTTAGGATATAAAAGTAGCGAGATCTCTCATCATTAGTGAATAGGGTGGCTATATCATTTAATTTAGTAAGATGTGCCACAACAGTTTCAGATTCATAGCCATGAAAAGGATCAGATTCAACTAAAGTAATTATATCAGGATCAACAGAGAATTCATAATCCTTATCAGTAACACAGATAGGTGAAGTAGCAAAAGCAGGGTCAGGTTTCATCCTAGCATTTAGAGATTGCTTATTCCATTTAGCTAATAACCTTTTGAGTTCATATCTATCTTTGCAAGCTAAAATAGCTAAAGAAGCTTCTTGATCAAATAAATAACCCTCATGAATAATAAGTGATTCTTCATCATCACTTTCATCATCATAATTAGATTCAATATTTTCAATCTCTCTAGCCCTAGCAAGTCGTTCCTCGAGTAAATCACCAAGTGGCATAGTAGTATCAAGCATAGAAGTAGTTTCATCATAAGTATCATGTATATAAGAAGTAGCATCATCAATAACATGCAACATATCAGAACGAATAGCAGAAGCAGGTTTATGTGTCGCAAGCTTACTCATAACAGAAGGTGAATCAAGTGCGGAGCTAGATGGCAGTTCCTTACGTCCCCTCGTAGTTGAGGGATAAATTTTTGTCTTAGCGTCTTTCAAATTCTTCAAAGTGTCCAGCAGATATAAATCCCAAGTGACTCAAAGAATAGAGCTATGCTCCCCTACAACGGTGCCAGAAATTAGTCTTGATAACCCACAAGTATAGGGGATCGCAACAACTTTCGAGGGTAGAGTATTCAACCCAAATTTATTGATTCGACACAAGGGGAGCCAAAGAATATTCTCAAGTATTAGCAGCTGAGTTGTCAATTCAACCACACCTGGAAACTTAGTATCTATAGCAGAGTGTTTAGTAGCAAGGTAATACGATAGTGGTGGTAATGGTAACAAAAGAGTAATGAAAGCAAAGTAATATTTTTGGTATTATGTAGTGATTGTAACTATAGAAACGGGAAAGTAAATAAGCGTAAACCGGTATATGGAAAGCTCGTAGGCATCGGATCAATGATGGATAATTATGCCGGATGCAGTTCATCATGTAACAGTCATAACATAGGGTGACACAAAACTAGCTCCAATTCGTCAATGTAATGTAGGCATGTATTCCAAATATAGTCATACGTGCTTATGGAAAAGAACTTGGATGACATCTTTTGTCCTAACCTCCCGTGGCAGCGGGGTCCTAATGGAAACTAAGGGATATTAAGGCCTCCTTTTAATAGAGAACCGTAACAAAGCATTAGCACATAGTGAATACATGAACTCCTCAAACTACGGTCATCACCGGTAAGTGTCCCGATTATTGTCACTTCGGGGTTAACGGATCATAACACATAATAGGTCAAAAGCATAATAGGTTCAAGAACTCTCATATATTGATGAAAACATAATAGGTTCAGATCTGAAATCATGGCACTCGGGCCCTAGTGACTTGCAAGATAGGATCAAGAACTCTCATATATTGATGAAAACATAATAGGTTCAGATCTGAAATCATGGCACTCAGGCCCTAGTGACAAGCATTAAGCATAGCAATGTCATAGCAACATCAATGTCAGAACATAGTGGATACTAGGGATCAAACCCTAAAAAAACTAACTCGATTACATGATAAATCTCATGCAACCCATAACCATCCAGCAAGCCTACGATGGAATTACTCACGCACGGCGGTGAGCATCATGAAATTGGTGATGGAGGATTGTTGATGATGACGACGGCGACGAATCCCCCTCTCCGGAGCCCCGAACGGATTCCAGATCAGCCCTCCCGAGAGGTTTTAGGGCTTGGCGGCGGCTCCATATCGTAAAACGCGATGAAATCTTCTCTCTTAATTTTTTCTCCCCGAAAGCAGATATATAGAGTTGGAATTGGAGTCAAGAGGTCTCCAGGGGGGCCACGAGGTAGGGGGGCGCGCCCTAGGGTGGGGGGGCGCCCCCCACCCTCGTGGACAGGGTGTGGGCTCCCTGGTCTTCATCTTCGGCGAGGATTTTTTATTTTTTATTGTAACATATTCCATGGAGTTTCAGGTCATTCCGAGAACTTTTGTTTTCTGGAAATAAAACAACATCATGGCAATTCTGTTGAAAACAGCGTCAGTCCGGGTTAGTTCCTTTCAAATCATACAAGTTAGAGTCCAAAACAAGGGCAAAAGTGTTTGGAAAAGTAGATACGACGGAGACGTATCACACATAACCGCGGGCATGGCTCTCGAATGTTTATACCCTGCATGGGTGTCCCATCTTAGCCCATCACAAGCTCTCACGATCAACAAAGGATATTCCTTCTCCTAGAAAAACCCGATCAGTCTCGGAATCTCGGTTACAAGACATTTCGCTAATGGTAAAATAAGACCAACAAGACTGCCAGATGTGCCGACAAATCCCGATAGGAGTCCCACGTATCTCATTCTCAGGGCACGCCTGATGGGCCAGACGTCAGGTTAGTTGAGACCCTGGTTGCCCAGGGGGCGCCGGACATCGCCCAGGTTGGACCAGCACTCAGAGGAACACTGGCCCGAGGGTTTAAATAAAGATGACCCTCGAGTTTATAACTCCCAAGGGAAAACTTTAGGTTGTTATTAGGCAAATGTTAAAACCAAGTTTGGGCCTTGCTGGAGGAATTTTATTCAAAGCGAACTGTCAAGGGGGTCCCATAACCCCAACCGCGTAAGGAATGCAAAATCAAGGAACATAACACCGGTATGACAGAAACTAGGGCGGCAAGAGTGGAACAAATCACCGAGCAAAAGGCCAAGCCTTCCACCCTTTGCCAAGTATATAGATGCATTAATTTAAATAAGACATATTGTGATATCCCAACATATCCATGTTCCAACATGGAACAACCTGCAAGGCACATGCAACTAGCAACACTATAAGAGGGGCTGAGCAAAAGCGGTAACTTATCCAAACAATGGTTTGCTAGGAAGGTGGGTTAGAGGCTTGACATGGAAATATGGGAGGCATGATAAACAAGTGGTAGGTGGAGCTACATAGCGATAGAGCGAACAACTAGCAAGCAAAGATAGAAGTGATATCGAGGGTAATGGTCATCTTGCATGAGATCCCACAAGGAAGAAGAACGAGTCCAAGAAGAAGACAAATAGACGGAGTCGAACGAATCCTCACAACTCTAGAACGAAACCGAAGCTAACAAGAGAAGCAAACCGGAAAGAAGCAAACAACATGGTAAACACACAAGCATGAACATGGCATGATGCACAAACAAGTATGATGCATGTCCAATTTAAATATGCATGGCATGGCAAAGTGCACAAACAAACAAGTTAAGTGGAGCTCAATATGAAACGAGATGCATATTGACAAAACACCACATTCAATTATTTAGTTCACTCCCAGTTAGGTACTCAACAATATTAAATGTTGGTTAACATGGCAAGAGGTGAGGCATAAGTAAACTCACTATTTAGGCAAGTTTAAATGAGGCCGGAAATATCAAACAACAATTTCGGTAAATCCTCATGTGCATATAGCAATTCAAAGCGAACAACAATTTTTAACATTTTAATGTTGTTATCATGATGGGGATGACATATACAACTTTTATGCAATTTTAAGAAAATGTTGGTATAATATGATGTGAGGCATTTGTCGCCATGACAGAAGGAAAAAGGTGCCACGGCGGCGAAACGGAAATGGTGCCATGGCGGTGAATATGGAAATGGTGCCACACCAACATTCCCATGATCTGGCAACTCGATTGAGATGTCGGTGGCAAAAGAAATGGCGTCAGCGAGTTGAGCAAGATGATGGGGTGCTCCCGACTACCGGGTTCCCACGGGTTAGTGGCATGGAAATGGGTGCCAATTCAGACATAGTGCACACATACAGTTTCATCTCATACAACATGCATTCGTCCACGAGTCAACATCTAGGTGGTTATTGCTTGTGTCAACACCAGCGGATCTCGGGTAGGGGGTCCCGAACTGTGCGTCAAGGATCGATGGTAACAGGAGAAGGGGGACATAATGTTTACCCAGGTTCGGGCCCTCTCTATGGAGGTAATACCCTACTTCCTGCTTGATTGATATTGATGAATATGAGTATTACAAGAGTTGATCTACCACAAGATTGTAATGACTGAACCCTAAAAGTCTAGTCTGGCTATGATTATGAGGATTTAGATCTATCTACAGACCTAGCCCTCTGGTTTATATAGACACAGGAGGGATCTAGGGTTACACAAGGTCGGTTACAGAGAAAGGAATCTTCATAGTTGGTCGCCAAGCTTGCCTTCCACGCCAAGGAGAGTCCTATCCGGACACAGGTAGAGTCTTCGGTGTTTGTATCCTTACGGCCCATCAGTCTGGCCCATATCCAATAGATCGGACACCCAGGACCCCTTAGTCCAGGACTCCCTCAGTAGCCCCTAAACCAGGCTTCAATGATGATGTGTCCGGCGCGCAGATTGTCTTCGGCATTGCAAGGCGGGTTCCACTTCCCGAATACTCCAAGATGGTCTTCGGATAAAACGAAGGTGTCCAGATCTGCAACACAAGTACCACACATGATTGCAGGGAATATAATATTTCATGAGTCCCATCTACTGACAACTTTTTGCAAGATGACATCACATCTGTTCGGTCGCTATGTCGAACCATTTTTTACCGCCGTTCCGTGCTTCGAGATGCGGTTTCCATTGGCACGTCTTGTCAAAGCAGAGATCGTGTCCCCTTATTGCGGGATTCTCATCAATACGGGCGTGGGTAACCAAACCGTGCCATTTACACATCCCTTGGGAATAGGAGAGTTTTGGGGCAAGTGGGGAGGCATTCGATATTCACTGCCTTCATAAGGGGATAAGGACTCCCCCTTCTTCTCCCATGCCTTCTCTCTTACTCTGCCCTTCCTCTCTTGAGCTCTAGCACCGAAGATCTCATCTTTTTCCCACTCGAGCAAGCACTCAACCATGTCCGGATCCAGAGGTCAAGGCAAGTGGATGGCCTCCTCCATCAAGGAGAAGGACATTACTGAGCTTCGGGCGGCCGGGTACCTAGTGAAGGAAATCACCCACCGTCTTCCAGCCCAGGGGCAAGTCGTCCCCACACCGAAGCCCAATGAGAGGGTGGTATTCATCCCCCATTTCCTCCGCAGGCTAGGGTTTCCACTCCACCATTTCGTCTACAGGCTAATGTTCTATTACGGGCTAGACATATCATGATCTATCCCCGAACTCCTTCCTCAACATCTTGGCGTTCATCATCGTGTGTGAGGCCTTCCTCCGCATCCACCCCGACTTCGGGCTGTGATACGTCTCCAACGTATCTATAATTTTTGATTGCTCCATGCTATATTATCTTCTGTTTTAGACATTATTGGGCTTTATTATCCACTTTTATATTATTTTTGGGACTAACCTATTAACCGGAGGCCCAGCCTAGAATTGTTGTTTTTTGCCTATTGTAGGGTTTTGAAGAAAAGGAATATCAAATGGAGTCCAAACAGAAGGAAACCTTCGGGAACATGATTTTTGGAACGAACAAGATCCAGGAGACTTGGACCCTACGTCAAGTAACCAACAAGGAGGCCATGAGGTAGGGGGAGCGCCTACCCCCCCCCCCAGGCACGCCCTCCACCCTCGTGGACCTCCTGTTGCTCCACCGACGTACTCCTTCCTCCTATATATACCTACGTACCCCCAAACAATCAGATACAGAGCCAAAACCCTAATTCCACCGCCATAATTTTCTGTATCCACGAGATCCCATCTTGGGGCTTGTTCCGGAGCTCCGCTGTAGGGGGCATCGATCACGGAGGGCTTCTACATCAACACCATAGCCACTCTGATGAAGTGTGAGTAGTTTACCTCGGACCTTCGGGTCCATAGTTATTAGCTAGATGGCTTCTTCTCTCTTTTTGGATCCCAATACAAAGTTCTCCCCCTCTCTTGTGGAGATCTATTCGATGTAATCTTCTTTTGTGGTGTGTTTGTTGAGACCGATGAATTGTGGGTTTATGATCAACTTTATCTATGAACAATATTTGAATCTTCTCTGAATTCTTTTATGTATGATTGGTTATCTTGGCAAGTCTCTTCGAATTATCAGTTTGGTTTGGCCTACTAGATTGATCTTTCTTGCAATGGGAGAAGTGCTTAGCTTTGGGTTCAATCTTGCGGTGTCCTTTCCCAGTGACAGTAGGGGCAGCAAGGCACGTATTGTATTGTTTCCATCGAGGATAACAAGATGGGTTTTTATCATATTGCATGAATTTATCCCTCTACATCATGTCATCTTGCTTAAGGCGTTACTCTGTTCTTATGAACTTAATACTCTAGATGCATGCTGGATAGCGGTTGATGTGTGGAGTAATAGTAGTAGATGCAGGCAGGAGTCGGTCTACTTGTCTCGGACGTGATGCCTATATACATGATCATACCTAGATATTCTCATAACTATGCTCAATTCTGTCAATTGCTCAACAGTAATTTGTTCACCCACTAGAGAAGCCACTAGTGAAACCTATGGCCCCCGGGTCTATCTTCATCATATTAATCTTCCAACACTTAGTTATTTTCATTGCCTTTTATTTTACTTTGCATCTTTATCATAAAAATACCAAAAAAATATTATCTTATCATATCTAGCAGATCTCACTCTCGTAAGTGACCGTGTAGGGATTGACAATCCCTTATCGTGTTGGTTGCGAGGATTTATTTGTTTTGTGTAGGTGCGAGGGACTCGCGCGTAGCCTCCTACTAGATTGATACCTTGGTTCTCAAAAACTGAGGGAAATACTTACGCTACTTTGCTGCAGCACCCTTTCCTCTTCAAGGGAAAACCAATTCAAGTGCTCAAGAGGTAGCAGCTGTGGCTCAAGGTCTTGAACGTGAAGCCGAAGGTGGTGGATGGCCAGCACGCAGAGTGCGGAGGCGCCATGGTGAGCAAGCTGACCAATGTCTCCTGGCCAAAAGGGACTTTCGTGGAGACTGTCAAGGAATGGGAGAAACAGTGGTTCTACATCACAGAACCCCGCGGCGCCACTTGGGCTGCAGCGGCCGAATTCAACTCCGGCGCTCCCATGCGACTCACCTCCCAGGTTGAGAAGAGCCTGAACTGGTGTTCGCCAGATAAGCTGATAGCGCTACAGACGCGCGTTCAAAGCATGGTGGACAAATATATCAAGCTTGTCGATGTAATCCAGGTGATGCTAGTTCGCTGGATTCTCCCATGCCAAAGCCGAAGCCGCCCTCTATGGGAGTTCAATCCGAAGAAGCACCATACCCTGAAGAGGCTCTTTGAAACCACTCACGAAGACGCCTGGAAGTTGCTCTTCAAGGGCAACGAGACACCGCCGACCACAAACTCGGACCGTGGGCACGACATTAACCACATCGAACGACGTATATTATTTTTAACGCATCCCCTACTTGTTTGTTTCAAGGACGATATATGAGTTTTTATTATCATTGCTTCTTCAAGAATGGATGGAGAGGGCGAAGCGGATCCAGTGTCCGGCTCCGCTACCTGAAGAACCAGTCATCCCGTGTTTAGTGAAGATGCTGGTGTCGGCGCCCTATAAGGCGCCGGAGAAGAAGGCCAAGGGGGTCCGGACTGGCCCCTGCCGCAAGGGAGCTTCGGACGCGATGTCCGAAGACAAGACCCGCTCCTCCACCGCCGAAGACAGCGACGATGATGATGATGATGAGGAGAGAGATTCTACCCATGATGGGGGGAGGAAGAAGAGGGCGGCCTCCACAATTCTGGAGGCGGAGGCGCCCAAGAAGGGGAAAGGCCCACTCGTGGGCAGCTCCGCATGGGACGTCAACAACAGTCCGGAGCGACGCCCCCAGAACAAGCCGCTGGCCGCATCGTGAGTGCTAAGAACCCACACATGTCCAATTATCCAGCCTTTCCACCTTATGGTATTTTACATGGTTTAATCATGTCATTGCAGTCCGGCACACGATAGCTCCCAGCGGTCCTCATCAAGAGGCCCGTTGGTCTCAAAGGAGATGGCCATTGAGACACCACCGACCGCTTACTCTCCCAATGCCACGGGACACAATGAGGTGTTGTCCCAAAGGACCTTCCCATGCCAGGGAGAGGTCCGGGAGGACATCAAGGTAGCACCGGAAGGCGACACCTCGGCCGCCGGACACATGGGGGAACAGGCCGCCATGGAGACTCACGATGGGGGCTATGCTCAATTCGGCCCCCCTCTGAGCACGGATCCGGAGACCCATGGCCCCGGAGTCCGACAAGCAACCTCCTTCAAGAGAAGGAGGCGTGCCCGTCCCGCCGGCGACCTCTGTGCAACCAGAGGCATCGGATAATCTATTGGAAGCACTACGAGGCGCTTCCATTGTGGAAGAACACTGTATCCTTATGGGTACGGTGATTGAGAAGGTTCATTCCGTTAAGAGCGGACTGACCGAAGCCTGCAACGGCCGGCCGACAGGTTCTAAGGTAAGTAGAGTTTAACTGAGAAAATCCCAATATAGACAGTAGCCCATGAGACACTGTCCGGTGTTCGGAAAGAAAAGTCAGGCAGAGGATCAATAAAATTTCACAAGAACTTGCTGGCCGCGACCTCTCACACTGCTGAAGTCTCCGGACTAAAGCAGAAACTGGAGCGGGCCGAAGAAGAGCTCGGCCAGGCGAGGAAGCAGCTGGAGGACCAGCAAGGTATGTAGTGACTTGCTATGTATTCGGAAAGAATAAATCATGTATACTGACCGTAGTGTCACGATATGTGTAGGGGCGACGACCGAGATCGAGGCCCTGAAAAGACCCTGGCCGAAGCTGAGGGAAGAGCTGTCAAGGAGCAGGCTACTCGTAGAAAGCTTTCGGCCATGCTGAACGAGGTCCAGTAAGAGCTCCAAGATGCTGTCAAGAAGTATGAGGCCTTGGAGAGAGATATTTCGGTTCGAGAGGCTGAACTCTCAAAGGCTCGCCAAAGCACGGAAGCGGCCCGGGTTGAAGCCCAGGGTGCTCTCCAGGAGATCTAAGAGGCCAAGAAGATCGCAGTGGGTACGGCAATTAGTATGTGAAGCAAGCATGTGAAGAAGAAATATCTCCTACTAAGCCAGATTCGGAGTTCTCTAGGGGCATTTGCAGATCTGCCGTGTAGTGTGTCCGACGCCGTGCAGTTCTTTCGAGCCAAAGAAGGGAGCTCGGCGAAGAAGTTGTTCTGGTCGCGGTATCTTGCGCCAGAGCATCCTGTTCCCTTCACCGAACAGCTAAAACAGCTGGTGGAGCTGCATAGGGTGGCCGAACTGGCCATGAAGGATTTAATAATCTGGCTGTGGCCAGTCGAAGCTATGCCCGACAGCTACTTCGGGCTCATGAAGCGGCTGGTGAACGCATGTCCTCGGCTGGATGTCGTCCAGCGATTGGCCTGCATTGAAGGTGCGCGCATGGCCTTTGCCCACATCAAGATATGGTGGGCGAAGATGGACGCCGTCAAGCTAACGACCGAGGGGCCACCAGGGGGCAAGGAGCACCACACGCCTGAGCGGTATTTTGCAGATGTTCTGGAGGGGTCGCACATTGTAGCAACGCAATGTGCGCAAGACACTATTTTTGAATGAATACAATCATGTTCTTTTCCCTGTATGATGAAACAAAATCGTTATGTAATATAATGTTTAGTTAAAAATTTTCTCCTCCTATGCGGCCGTGTTAAGTGAAATCTAAGAGTTGGCCAGTTGTCGGCTTCTGCCCCCATGTAAGAAATACGAGGATGTTCGGATGTAATCTAAACACTCTTCATCCAATTGTTTGGTCCTTGAAGGAGGTGTTTAGCGCGACGTACTAGACAGTCGGACTATGTGGCTTTAGCACCCTCACTTAGCCATAGGAGTTTGACAGACAGAAATATAGGTGCATCCCCTAGTATCCGGACTAGGATGCTATAAACACTTGATCGGGTAAGTACCGATCCCTCGCGTAATGCGGAAAAATCTCTAAGGATTTGAGACCTCCGAAGAGCTGACCGGCTCTCGCCGCATCATGAAAGTCAGTTTTCGGCTTTCTCTACTGAGGTGCACACTTGGGTAAACCAGGGCACAATTGTAGTAGTGCTCCCTTTAATACCCTAGCCGATATAGCGGAACGTAAGGTAGTAAGCATAGGAGCCGGGCAACCCAACTTTTGACCAAAGACATGATTCGGAGCCAATGCACATAGTGCTAAATTCGGGGTGTCGAACTATACTATAGAAGTGTTCGGACTTTTGTTGCCATGCTGTGGGGCGCTATCAAGCCCCTGGAAAATTGAAACGCACTAGAGTGTACGGGTGTTACCTGATAGAGTTACCAGAAAAAGAAAAGACAAAAAGTAAGAAAAAGAAGAACAAGTGGTAAGCTAGAGCCATAAAAATTTGGGCCACGAATTGCTTCTATTATAATTTCATTGTTGCGTTAAAGCGTATTTATACAAGTAGTGCAATAAGCATTAGGCAATTTACTATGCCTTAACAAAGAGAGAGTTGTGTGTGGGTCCTAAAATTAGGTAGAGCGATCGTTAAAGAGACCACCTAAAGATTCCCCAGTACGTCTATGCTTCTTGTCGCCTTTGTATTTTTATCCTTCGAAAAGAATAGATGGTCAAAGAGCCAGAAAAGGCCGATAAAAAAAGAAAAAGGAAATAGTGAAATTATGTGTGTCTGGAGCGGTCGAGCCGTATTGCGGAACACAAGCTAGTTATGCCTCCACCCGTGCCCATGGTACTTTTAGTGCGTAATTATGTACGTGCGGTACAGTTGGCGCCACTTGGTCGGGACTGGGACGGAGGCTAAATTGCTAGTCGAGCTCCTGACAAGCCGAGCTGTCCTTCTGCGGAATAGTTTGGACTCTCTTGACAGTGTCCGGGGGATCGGCCGCCGAATTGAGTTTCTGCCTGAAAAGGCCGCCCTGTACCTCTACTGCTAAGGTAGAGGTGTGCTCCTTGGTGCGGAGGGAGCGTTTCGTGTTTCCACTAACTATTATGATGCTCCGTGGTCCATGCATCTTGAGTTTGAGATAAGCATAGTGTGGCACCGCGTTGAATCGAGCAAATGTAGTTCGTCCGAGCAGTGCATGGTAGCCGCTGCGAAAGGGGGCGATATCGAAGATTAACTCCTCACTTCATAAGTTGTCCGGAGATCCGAAGACAACCTTTAGTGTGATTGAGCCCGTGCAGCGGGCCTCTATGCCCGGTATGACTCCTTTAAAGGTAGTCTTTGTGGGCTTGATCTGCAATGGGTTAATGCCCATTTTGCGCATTGTATCCTGATAGAGTAAATTGAGGCTCCTGCCACCGTCCATCGGGACTCGTGTCAGGTGGAACCCATCAATTATTGGGTCCAGGACGAGTACGGCTGATCCGCCATGAAAGATACTGGTCGGATGATCCCGACAATGGAAAGTGATCGGGTATGACGCCCATGGATTAAATTTTGGGGCGACTGGCTCTATCGCGTAGACGTCCCTGAGCGCGCGCTTGTGCTCCCTCTTGGGGATGTGGGTGGCGTATATCCTGTTCACCGTTTTGACCTAAGGGGGAAACTTCTTCTGTCCCCCTGTGTTCGGCGGTCGGGGCCCCTCGTTGTCGTCTTCGCTTTGTGATCCATTATCCTTGTTTTACGCATTTAACTTGCCGGCCTATTTAAAAACCCAACAATCTCTATTGGTATGATTGGGTGGTTTGTCTGGGGTGCCATGAATCTGGCACGGATGATCAAGTATGTGATCCAAGCTAGATGGGCCCGAATTGTTATTTTTGAATGGCTTCTTCTGCTGACCGGACTTAGAGCCACTGAATCCGGCATTGACCGTCATATCCTCGATGTTGTCATTGTTGTTTCGACGCTTGTATCTGTTGCATCGAGAGTTGTCGGTGCTATTTTTAGCTTCAGGGCTACTGGCATTGCTTGCATTGTTTCTGCGACGGGCCAGCACCCTATCCTCGCCCACACAAAAGTGGGTCATGAGTGCCGTGAGGGCCGCCATGGACTTTGGTTCTCTTGGCCGAGGTGATGGGTGAGCCATTCGTCGCGGATGCTGTGTTTAAAGGCCGCTAGGGCTTCGGCATCCGGATAGTCGACGATCTGGTCCTTTTAGTTAAGAACCTAGTCCGGAATTTCCTAGCGGACTCTCCAGGCTGTTGAACTATATGGCTTAAGTCATCAGCGTCCGTAGGTCGAACATATGTACCTTGGAAGTTATCAAGGAAGGCTTCTTCCAAGTCCTCCCAGCTGCAGATGGAATTTTCAGGCAGGCTGTTCAACCAGTGTCGGGCTGGTCCTTTGAGTTTTAGGGGGAGGTATTTGATGGTATGAAGGTCATCGTCGTGGGCCATACGAATGTGGGGAATGAAGTCTTCAATCCATACCGCGGGGTCTGTGGTTCCATCCTATGATTCTATATTCACGGGTTTGAACCCTTCTGGGAATTCATGTTCCATGACTTCGTCTGTGAAGCAATGAGGGTGTGCGGCGCCTCTATATCAGGCCGTATCACGACATAGTTCTGATGAGGGTCCGTCTGTGGCTTTCAGCCCGCGCATGACTAGGTTTGTCACGTCCGGATAGATGGCCGTCGTCGCATGTCGGGGCACGTCCTCACGATTCGTAGATCGATCTGGTATGTCATGCTTTATTGTTCAGGTCCTGTCAAAGGTCATATGTATGACCGTGAGCTGATTTACCTCTGCCTTTGTGATGAGGCGGGGCGGGCTAGTATTCGGCTTGAGTTGCCGCTTTATCCCAACCACGTGGTGGTCGGTCAGCCGCATTGCGCGATGGTGGTATGTGTTCCAGCGCCTCGTCGTCGAACTGAGGCACCAATTTGCGCTTCAGGTAGCTTTTGGCTGGGCGCTTGAGGCCTTATTCTTCGGCTGCTAGGACATCGGTCCATTTGTCGTTGAGCAGATCTTGGTCAGCTTGAAGCTGCTGCTGCTTCTTCTTTAGGCTCCTTGAAGTGGCTATTAGCTGGCGCTTGAAGTGCTCCTGCTCAAGAGGTTCCTCAGGCACGATGAAATCCTTAGTGCCGAGGCTCGCCTCATCCTCGGATAGCGTAAGATAACTACCCTCCTCCGAGTCTTCGTGTGTGGCCTGTTTACCAGGGCTAACCTACCCATCCTCCCATTCATCTTGTTCAGTAGCTACGTCAACGGGGTGTTCGTTGTCTTCGGCACCTTACGGAGTGTTATCTTCTCATGTGCTGGTGTTGCTGTCTTTACTGCGGCGTGACTTAGAGCGGCGTCGCTGACGCCAGCACTCTGATTGTATCTCGGAAGGTTTATCCTCAGCTGGATCTTCCTTGTCATTGCTGCTATTCTCCTTTGGTGCATCCACCATGTATACATCATACGCGGAAGTGGCGGTCCAGCGTCCGGTGAACGGCGGGTTCTGGACCTCTTCTTCTCCGGCATCATCGTCCATACCATCGATGTCGTTGGAGCCGTAATCAAGCATGTCGGTTAAGTCTTCGACAGTGGCTATGAAGTGGGCGGTGGGTGGGAAGGGAAATTCTCCATCATCAGCCTCCGGTTCGAGCCGGACATAATTCGGCTGTGAGCCTCCCGCTAAAGATAGTGCTCTTAGCGAGTTTGGCACGTCGCCCAAAGGCTAGTGCCGTAAGATGTCCGCGGCACTGAATTCGGTGATCGATGACCGATCTTGTTCGACATGCGCGGACATACATAGTTCAGAACTTATAACCGGAAACAAGTCCGTAGCTATGGTGACACAAATGTTACTTGAAGTTAAGTCCGTGTGCGGCTCCAATGCCGTGGGGTTTGTGACTTCCATGGCGGGGTGGAGCTTCCTGTCCTCGGATGGCGTGACCTGCTCCGGATCTAAGGCCAGAGCGGTTTCAGGTGCAATTTCCTGGGTATGGCCCGATGACAGATCGAAGTCATGTTCATCGTGGTGGCTGGAAGCGGCTGTCGTGGTCTCGAATTCGTCGAAGATCAAGTCTCCACGAATATCCGCGACGTAGTTGAGGCTTCCAAATCTGACCTGGTGGCTAGGGGCGTAGCTTTCGATCTGCTCCAGATGGCCAAGCGAGTTGGCCCACAGTGCGAAGCCGCCGAACACGAAGATCTGTCCGAGGAGGAAGACTCCTCCTTGGACAGCATCATTGTAGATGATTGAAGGAGCCATCAAACCTTTTGAGGATTGCACTGTGGAACTCTCAATGAAAGCACCAATGTCGGTGTCAAAACCGGCGGATCTCGGGTAGGGGGTCCCGAACTGTGTGTCAAGTATCGATGGTAACAGGATACGGGGGACACAATGTTTACCCAGGATCGGGCCCTCTCTACGGAGGTAATACCCTACTTCCTGATTGAATGAGATTGATGAATATGATTATTACAAGAGTTGATCTACCACAAGATCGTAATGACTAAACCCTAAAAGTCTATTCTTGCTATGATTATGAGGATTCGGATCTATCTACGGACCTAGCTCTCCGGTTTATATAGACATGGGAGGGATCTAGGGTTACACAAGGTCGGTTATAGAGAAAGGAATCCTCATAGTTGGTCGCCAAGCTTGCCTTCCACACCAAGGAGAGTCCTATCCGGACACAGGTAGAGTCTTCGGTCTTTGTATCCTTACGACCCATCAGTCCGGCCCATATCCAATAGATCAGACAGCCGAGGACCCCTTAGTCCTGGACTCCCTCAGTTATACCTTCGAAGTGTGCATTTTCAGAGCGCATGGGTTCGATGCGGTGTAGACGGAAGTAGTGGTTGACGACCAGGAAGTAGTTTACGACGATGGTAGTTGAACTTGCTGATCCAAGGGGTATTTAGCAGTCTTGTTCTTGCGACGGTAGTCATTCACATTCGTTCGGAGAGGTACTTGATGACTCCAAGCCCTTCACGGTCGACGGTAGTCGTGCACGGGTCTTCGGTGATAGTAGGCGTACACACGTTGTAGTCAAACTTGACGCTTGCGTTACACCTGTCTTCATCGACGGTAGTGGTGCACTAGTCGGAGAGGGACTTGACGAATCCAGTGTCCGGTGTCGTCGCGGTAATAGGTATCTCGTGGTACTTCACGGTTCGTCATGGTACTTGGCGGTCTCGATTGGGACAGCAAAGCATACTCAAACTTGGTGGACTTCGGCTCAAACAACAACAAGCATCATAGGTGGATGTAGGCAGAGGTGACGAATCGGGACAGAGGAGCTTGGCGGATGCAAGCGGCAGCACGGGGCTGGCAAAAGCGATGACGGGCCCACACGGAGGGTTGAATCAGTCAACGGGCAAAACAGGACTGCGGTGGCGGATGTAGCAACTTGACGCAAGCAGGGTGTCGCGGCTCTGTGAACATGGTGGGGCAGCCGAGCCGCAGGGGAAGCCGAGATCCACCGAATCCTGGCGGAGCACGCAGGCGGCGACGTCGGTCGGTGGAGAAGCATGGAGCGGCCGCGGCAATGGTGGTTGAAGCAGAAGGCGGGGCTGCGGGCAACCATGGCCTCGACGAGGGCATCGGGCATGAGGCTCCTGCGGCGAAGGCGATGAACGGGCGGCGGCCATGGTTGTGAGGCAAAGTGGTGGAGGAGGCGGCGGGGCACGGCTCACCAGCGAGCAGCAGGGTCGCCGGGCAGCGCGCGGGACCATAGTGAGGACGCGAGGGGGAGGGGCGGCACAAGGCGGTGGCTCATTGACGGGGCGATGTGAGGCGGCGGCCTCTTGGCGTTCGAGCAGAGTAGCAAGGGTGCAGCAGCGTAGCGCCGGAGCATGGTCTCGCTGACCAGAGCGGCAACAGGGTCTCGTGGCGACATGAGGGAATGAGGAGAAGGGATCGGGTCGAGGCACGAGGATCTCCTCTCCCTGGCGATGTGTGTTGCGTGTGGCAGCACAGGAGGGAGAGATCAATGGAGATGGGATCAAGGGAGCGCTGGAGGGTGTGTAGGCGCGGGCTAGGGTTAGAGGAGAGGGACTCGGCTATGCCTCCAGGAACAAATGGGCCTTAGAGGCCGGCCGAGTTACTACTGCTGGTTGGAGGGCCAGATGGGTTGTGCACTCTCTTCCCCCTCTTAATTCTCATATTCTGTTTAAAAAAATGACCAGAAGTTACAAGAAAAGATCACAGGGGTAAGGAGAAGGGTATGGAGTATATAAAAATATCCCTGGGATCCTAGGTTTCTAAGATATTTGAATAAAATGCTTTGGGAATCTTTTAGAGGTAGAAAAATAATCCAATATGATTAATTGAAACTTGACGCATTTTTAACCCAACCAAAACAACTCAGAAATAGATGAGATTTGGCAGAGAGGTAAGTGGCATGGTCCAATAATTATAGGAAAAGAATGAACATTTTTATGTGACAGAAAAATGTCACATGCAATGAATGGGCAAATTGAAAGAAGGAAGCTAGTGATTGGGTTTCAACCAGATGAGGGATTTGGTGGCAACAGAAAGATGCAAGTGTGTTTTGGTTGAATCCATAAGAATGGAATATTTATTATAGCTCCCTAATAATATTGGGAGTATATGTTCTAAAGAGAAATCACCATTGTGAATATCCCCCGATTTAAATGGACCGAAGATCCATACGATTTATTTAGTTGACTTGCAAAAAAAAATTAATGATATGATACATGATGACATGATGCAACGCACAAACAAAAAATCACATGATGAAACTCGTAATAGTTGTAACTCTTCTGGAGCGTCGGTCTTGGGGCCTCACACCGAGGATGTCGAGCCCCCAGACCAAAAATGGCCATGATAGAGGGATTTTTTGAGGAGCTTGGGCAGGCAGGTGTGTTTTCTTGGATTGGAACTGGCAGGCTTCACTTGTCATGACTAGCTCAACTGCATCTTGGAGGGTTGTGGGCCAATCGAATCCTTGCCGGAATGCTTTCCCAACTAATGCCCTTGATCCAATGTGGGAGTTGCACATTCCTCTGTGAATCTTAGCCAGCAGTTCCTTTCCTTCTTCCCAGCAGACACACTTCAATTTCACACCGTTGGGCTATCTTCTGTACAGAGTGTCATCGACAAAATGATACATATTGGCCCTCTGGGTTACTTTTTTAGATTCATCTTGGTCGCCGGGAAGCTCTCCGGTTTGGAGAAAGTGGACAATGTGCCTTGCCCAAGTTGGAGCCTGGGGCTCGGCAACGAGGACTAACGACACCTCCTCTGTGCCGGGAGCACCAGCCTCATTCGCAGGGTTCGTAGACCCGGCTGGAGGGGGTGGTTCGATAGGCTATGAGGAGTTGTTTCTAGCAGGGAATCTGCTAGGAGCAGACGGCTCGACTGGGAGAGGCTTTCCGGTGTCCAACTTTCTCCTCTTCTGGGCCATTTTTGTCGGGGATATGGAGGCTGAGCGAGATGGAGAACAAAAGTTCCTGGTTCCACAGGAAGCTTCTGCACAGTACACTTTGACACATGACCAGCAATGCTGTTTTTCACATGGGGTACATGCTCTGTTTGTAATCCTTCAAAGTTCTCCTCCAATCTCCTAACTTCCTCGACGTATGCCTCCATCAATGGACTTTGGTAATCCTTGTTGACTTGTCTCACCACTAGCCGTGAATCTCCTCGGATGATCAACTTCTTGATTCCCAATTCAACTGCAATTCTGAGCCCGGCAAGGAGTCCTTCATACTCAGCTGTATTGTTGGTTGCCTCTTCCCATGCAAAATGCATTTGGACGACATACTTCAAGTGCTCCTCCGAGGGGGCGACGAGAAGCGCGCCAGCTCCTGCACCTTGAAGGGAAAGGGCACCATCAAAATACATAATCCATTCTTGGGGTGATTCCTTGCCGGGGATAGCTGTCTCTGCTACTTCCTCATCAGGGGTTGGCGACCATTATACAATAAACTCTGCCAACACCCTACTCTGGATAGTTGATGTGCTCTCAAACTCCAAAACAAAGCTGGATAACTCCAAAGCCCACTCCACTATTTTGCTGGTAGCCTTTGGGTTTCGGAGTATCCTTTGCAACGGGAAACAAGTAACAACCGTGATCTCATGGGCTTGGAAGTAGTGGCAAAGTTTCCTTAAGGACATAACGAGGCCAAAGATCAACTTCTGCACACCCGAGTACCTCGATCTAGCCCCCTGTAACAGGGAGCTGACGAAGTACACTAGGCGCTGAACCACTTTCTTCCTTGTCGCGTCCTTGGGGTTGCTATAGTTGTCGTGATCACCACTGTCCTGATCCTTCCCTGACCCTGCCAGTCTCTGCTCACTTTCTGCCTCATCCACTTCTCTCTGTGCTACCAAGGCCGCACTAACCACTTGGTTGGTTGCCGCTAAGTATAGCAGCAACGGTTCCTGGGGTTTGGGAGAAACCAAGAAGGCATAGGGGAAAAGTAGGCCTTCAACTCTTGCAAAGATGTATCTGATTCTGGGGTCCACTTCATAGGGCCGGCCTTCTTCAAGATCTTGAAGAACGGCAAGACACGCTCGACAGACTTGGAGATGAATCTGCTAAGCATGGCAACACATCCTGCCAGGCGTCTCACATCTTTAACTGTCCTTGGCGCTTGGATCTGCTCGACGGCTTTGATCTTATTGGGGCTGGCTTCGATCCCGCGATGGTATACGAAGAACCCTAGAAGCTTGCCGGAGGGAACGCCAAATAAACACTTCTCTGGGTTGAGCTTCAGATTGATCTGGCATAGATTATCAAACGTCTCCTCCAAATCTTGAATAACACTAGTAGAAAAAGGGCCTGTTGTCCCGGTTCGTAAGGGCCTTTAGTCCCGGTTCCTGAACCGGGACTAAAGGGTCGGTACTAATGCCACGGCGCTTTAGTCCCGGTTCAATCCAGAACCGGGACTGATGGGCCTCCACGTGGCCTGTGCGTGGAACCCAGGCAGGAGACCCTTTGGTCCCGGTTGGTAGCACCAACCTGGACCAATAGGCATCCACGCGTCAGCATTTCTATGGCTGGGGTTTTTGTTTTTTTGAAAGAGGGGGGGGGGTTGGGGGTTTTGGGGGTTTTGGGGGGTTAATTTAGGTGTTTCATATATTGTGTTAGCTAGCTTTAATTAATAGAGAGAAGTGTCCTCTCTTATGTCCATGCTTGGTCGACGCTACGTACTATACATACGTATAGGGAGGACTAGACACGCTAGCTAGCTAGTAAGCAAACGAAGGAAACAGAAGATCGTCATGAACATATATGCATACAGAGAGAAGTGATATCGACCACCTCTCCTTCTCCGAGAGATTGGTGGAACAACAAGTTCTCGTATATCTATCCGACACTACCGGCTACATATATACAATAATTATCTCTTACAAATATAATCATACGGACTCATAGTCCACATAGTATTCTCCGTCTTCAGCGATCACGTGGTTAAGAAAGAATGCCGCCAATTCCTCTTGAATTGCTCGCATGCGAGCTGGTGCTAGGAGTTCATCCCGCTTCCGAAACATCTAATTTGAAGAAGGGGGTCAATACATATATATATGAATGAATGAAACTCAACACAAATGATGGTAATAAAATAAAATTGTGAATGTTGTTATTTACGTACTTCATATTGTTCGTCAGAGTACCCGCCCCGCTCATAGGTCGTGTGGCGGATGGACTCGCATACGTAGTATCGACAGAAATCATTCCCTTGTTCCTGCCACAACCACTTTACAAGAAATAGAGGTCAATCAAACTGATAAGAAAGAATGCTAAATGGTATTGATGAAACTAGCGCTTGAATCACTAGGAGATGCGCGGAACATGCTACTATAGTACTTACTTTCGGATGTCTAAATTCCAGCTCCTTCGGCAGTCCCGAAACTTTTCAGGTGAATTTTCTCCAAACCCTGCCGGACAAAGAAAACAATTACTTGATATCAGGAACTTATCCTTGGTCTTGACCGCAATATCATCCATATAGGCCTCTATGTTTCTGTGTAGCTGTGGCTCAAAACCAATTTGGATTGCCCTTGCAAAAGTGGACCCGTCACTCTTTAATCCAGACGGCATGCGGACAAAACAATGCGTACCACACGGAGTGATAACAATGTCTTCTCTTTATTTTCCTTGGACATGAAGATTGGTGATACCCAGAGTATGCATCCAGAAAGGAGAGAAAATCACAACCTGAAGTGGAGTCCACAATATGCGCAGCAAGGGAAATGGGTCTTTCGGGCAAGCTTTGTTGAGATCTGTGAAATCTGTGCAAAGCCTCCACTTCCCGTTAGCCTTCCAGACTACCACTGTATTTGCTAATCATGTGGGGTGCATCACTCCTCTGACCAAACCAGCTGCCTCAAGCTTCTTGATCTCTTCTGCAATGAATTGCTGCCTCTCCAAGGCCTGCTTTCGGAAATTCTGCTTGACAGGTTGGCGCGTGTGGGCATACAGCAAGGTGGTGCGTGATTACCTCCCTGGGAACGCCGGGGATATAAGATGGTTGCCAGGAAAACACATTGATATTCACCCAAAGGAAGGCAACGGGCGCACTTTCCTATTTGTCATCAACTTGCGGCAACCTTGGATCTCTTGCTATTAAAACACTGCGGCAGGTCGTCAACGGGTGTTGTGCACTCGGTGGGGGCACGCTTCCTAGACTATTTGTCGGAGGCCTTACAGCCTCTCTTCTTTCCTTTGCTTTCCTTGGCGGGAATTGCTGCTGCCTCTGCCTCTGCCGTGATAGCGTCCTAGTACATCTTGTCCACAAAAATAATTGCATCCTTCTCATATGATGGGATGGTGATGACTCCCAGTGGCCCAGGCATCTCAAGGTGTAGTAGGCATAGTGGGATGCTGCCATGAATTTAACCAAGGCTGGTGATACGTCTCCATTGTATCTATAAATTTTGATTGTTCCATGCTACTATATTATCTGTTTTGGACGTTTAATGGGATTTAATATACCTTTTTATATTATTTTTGGGACTAACCTATTAACCAAAGGCCCAGTGCAAATTGATATTTTTTTGCCTATTTTAGTGTTTCACAGAAAAGAAATATCAAATGGAATGAAACCTTCGGGAGAGTTATTCTTGGAACAAACGTGATCCAGGAGACTTGGAGTGGATGTCAAGAAAGAAGCGAGGAGGGCACGAGGCAGGAGGGCGCGCCCAGGGGGGTAGGCGCGCCCCCCACCCTCGTGGGCCCCTCGCAGCTCCACCGACGTACTTCTTCCTCCTATATATACCCATATACCCCGAAAACATCCAGGAGCACCACGAAACCCTGTTTCCACTTCCACAACCTTCTGTACCCATGAGATCCCATCTTGGGGCCTTTTCTGGCACTCTGTCGGAGGGGGAATCGATCCCGGAGGGCTTCTACATCAACACCATAGCCTCTCCGATGATGTGTGAGTAGATTACCATGGACCTTCGGGTCCATAGTTATTAGCTAGATGGCTTCTTCTCTCTCTCTGGATCTCAATACAAAGTTCTCCTCGATTCTCTTGGAGATCTATTCCATGTAATTCTTTTTGCGTTGTGTGTGTCGAGATCCGATGAATTGTGGGTTTATGATCAAGATTATCTATGAATAATATTTGATTCTTCTCTGAATTCTTTTATGCATGATTTAAATATCTTTTCAAGTCTGTTCGAATTATCAGTTTGGTTTGGGCTACTAGATTGATCTTTCTTGCAATGGGAGAAGTGCTTAGCTTTGGGTTCAATCTTGCGGTGTCCTTTCCCAGTGACAGCAGGGGCAGCAAGGCATGTATTGTATTGTTGCCATCAAGGATAAACAGATGGGGTTTATATCATATTGCTTGAGTTTACCCCTCTACATCATGTCATCTTGCCTAATGGGTTACTCTATTGTTATGAACTTAATACTCTAGATGCATGCTGGATAGTGGCCGGTGTGTGGAGTAATAGTAGTAGATGCAGAATCATTTCGGTTTACTTGTCGCGAATGTGATGCCTATATACATGATCATGCCTGGATATTCTCATAATTATTCACTTTTCTTTCAATTGCTCAATAGTAATTTGTTCACCCACCATAGAATTTGCTATCTTGAGAGAAGCAACTAGTGAAACCTATGGCCCCCGGGTCTATCTTCCATCATATTATTTTCATATCTATTTGCTATTTCTATCGTAGTTTATTTTGCAATCTTTACTTTCCAATCTATATCATAAAAATACCAAAAATATTTATCTTATTATCTCTATCAGATCTCACTTTCGTAAGTGCCCGTGAAGGGATTGACAATCCCTTTATCGCGTTGGTTGTGAGGTTCTTGTTTGTTTGTGCAGGTACTAGGCGACTTGCGTGTTACCTCCTACTGGATTGATACCTTGGTTCTAAAAACCGAGGGAAATACTTACGCTACTTTGGTGCATCAACCTTTCCTCTTCAAGGGAAAACCAACACATGCTCAAGAGGTAGCAAGAAGGATTTCTGGCGCCGTTGCCGGGGAGGTTGCACCAAGTCAAGTCAAAGACTTGATCTACCAGCAACTAGTCATTTTTTACGCCGCCTACGCACAAGTCAAGACATACCAAGTACCCATCACAAACTCTTATCCTTCACGTTACATTATTTACCATTTTCCTCTTGTTTTCCTCTCCCCCACTTCACCCTTGCCATTTTATTCGCCCTCTTTTCCGCTCGCCTCTTTCCATCTGTCTCTTTTCGCTTGCTTCCTGTGTGCTTGTGTGTTGGATCATTTTTCACGATGGCTTGGGATAATACTAAATTGTGTGACTTTTCCAATACAAAAAATAATGATTTTATTAGCACTCCGATTACTCCTCTTACCGATGTTGAATCTTGTGAAATTAATACTGCTTTGCTGAATCTTGTCATGAAAGATCCGTTTTCTGGCCTTCCTAGTGAAGATGCCGCTACCCATCTAAACAGCTTTGTTGATTAATGTGATATACAAAAGAAGGAAGATGTGGATAATGATATTGTTAAATGAAGCTATTTCCGTTTTCTCTTAGAGATCGTGCTAAAACTTGGTTTTCGTCTTTGCCTAAAAATAGTATTGATTCATGGAATAAGTGCAAAGATGGTTTTATCTCTCAGTATTTTCCTCCCTCTAAGATCATATCTCTTAGAAATGATATTATGAATTTTAAGCAACTTGATCATGAGCATGTTGCACAAGCTTGGGAGAGGATGAAATTAATGATACGTAATTGATCTACTCATGGATTAAACTTATGGATGATTATACAAAAAATTATGCTGGATTGAATTTTGCTTCTAGAAATCTTTTAGATTCGGCCACAGGAGGCACTTTTGTGGAAATCACTTTAGGAGAAGCTACTAAACTCCTAGATAATATTATGGTTAATTATTCTCAATGGCACACCGAAAGATATACTAGTAAAAAGGTTCATGCTATAGAAGAAATTAATGTTTTGAGTGGAAAAATGGATGAACTTATGAAATTGTTTGCTAATAAGAGTGTTTCTTCTGATCCTAATGATATGCCTTTGTCTACTTTGATTGAGAATAATAATGAATCTATGGATGTGAATTTTGTTGGTAGGAACAATTTTTGGTAACAACGCGTATAGAGGAAACTTTAATCCTAGGCCTTTCCCTAGTAATTCCTCTAATAATTATGGTAATTCCTACAGCAACTCTTATGGAAATTTTAATAAGATGCCCTCTTATTTTGAGACTAGTGTTAAAGAATTTATGAATTCTCAGAAGAATTTCAATGCTTTGCTGGAAGAAAAATTGCCTAAGATTGATGAGTTGGCTCCGAACATGGATAAAATTTCTTTTAATGTTGATTCTTTGAAACTTAGATCTATTCCACCTAAGCATGATATCAATGAGTCTCTCAAATCTATGAGAATTTCCATTGATGGGTGCAAAGAAAGAACCGCTAGGATGCGTGCTAAAAAAGATTGCTTTATAAAAGTGTGTTCTTCTAGTTTTCATGATAATAAGGATGAAGATCTAAAAGTGATTGATGTGTCTCCTATTAAATCTTTGTTTTGAAATATGAATCTTGATAATGATGGGACTGGAGATGAGTCAACTTTAGCTAAAAGGCGTCCCAATGATTCGTAGTTTTTAGATCTTGATGCAAAAGTTAGTAAAAGTGGGATTGAAGAGGTCAAAACTTTAGATAGCAATGAACCCACTATTTTGGATTTCAAGGGATTTAATTATGATAAATCTTCTTTAATAGATTGTATTTCCTTGTTGCAATCCATGTTAAATTCTCCTCATGCTTATAATCAAAATAAAGCTTTTACCAAACATATCGTTGATGCTTTAATGCAATCTTATGAAGAAAAGCTTGAATTAGAAGTTTCGATCCCTAGAAAACTTTATGATGAGTGGGAACCTACTATTAAAATTAAGATTAAATATCATGAATGATATGCTTTATGTGATTTCGTTGCTAGTGTTTCCACGATTCCAAAAACTTTGTGTGATGTGTTAGGTTTCCGTGAATTTGATGATTGTTCTTTAAATTTGCATCTTCAGGATTCCACCATTAAGAAACCTATGGGAAGGATTAACGATGTTCTTATTGTTGAAAATAGGAATTATGTGCCCGTAGATTTCATTGTTCTTGATATAGATTGCAATCCTACATGTCCTATTATTCTTGGTAGACCTTTCCTTAGAACGATTGGTGCAATTATTGATATGAAAGAAGGAAATATTAGATTCCAATTTCTATTAAGGAAGGGCATGGATCACTTACCTAGAAAGAAAATTAAATTACCTTATGAATCTATTATGAGATCATCATATGGATTACATACCAAAGATGACAATACCTAGATCTATTCTTGTTTTTATGCCTAGCTAGGGGCGTTAAACGATAGCGCTTGTTGGGAGGCAACCCAATTTTATTTTTGTTTCTTGTTTTTTGTTCCTCTTTAGTAATAAATAATTCATATATCCTCTGTTTAGATGTGGTTTTATGTTTTTAGTTAGTGTTTGTGCGAAGTAGAACCTTTGGGAAGACTTGGGGGAAGTCTTTGCGATCTTGCTGTAACAACTAGAAACTTTAGCGCTCACGAGATTTTCTGCCATTTTTTACTGGAGAGTGGGATTAGGTTTATTATTTTTTCAGATGATTAATAGACAAATTCCTCACGTCCACGAATTTATTTCAGAATTTTTGGGGTTATAGAAGTATTCTAAACATACAGATTACTACAGGCTGTTCTATTTTTGACAGATTCTGTTTTTTCATGTGTTGTTTGCTTATTTTGATGAATCTATGGCTAGTATCGGGGGGTATGAACCATAGAGAAGTTGGAATACAGTAGTTTTAACACCAATTTGAATAAAGAATGAGTTCATTACAATACCTTGAAGTGGTGGTTTGTTTTCTTATACTAACGGAGCTCATGAGATTTTCTGTTGAGTTTTGTGTTGTGAAGTTTTCAAGTTTTGGGTAAAGATTTGATGGATTTTGGAATAAGGATTGGCAAGAGCCTAAGCTTGGGGATGCCTCGGAAGGGATCCCCTCTTTCGCCTTCGTCCATCGGTAACTTTCCTTGAGGCTATATTTTTATTCACCACATGATATGTGTTTTGCTTGGAGCGTCTTGTATGATTTGAGTCTTTGCTTTTTAGTTTACCACAATCATCCTTGCTGTACACACCTTTTGTAGAGACACACATGAATCAGAATTTATTAGAATACTCTATGTGCTTCACTTATATCTTTTGAGCTAGATAATTTTGCTCTAGTGCTTCACTTATATACTTTTAGAGCACGATGGTGGTTTTATTTTATAGAAATTATTGATCTCTCATGCTTTACTTATATTATTTTGAGAGTCTTATAGAATAGCATGGCAATTTGCTTTGGCTATAAAATTAGTCATAATATGATAGGCATCCAAGATGGGTATAATAAAAACCATCATAAAAAGTGCATTGAATACTATGAGAAGTTTGATACTTGATGATTGTTTTGAGATATGAAGATGGTGATATTAGAGTCATGCTAGTTGAGTAGTTGTGAATATGAGAAATACTTGTTCTAAAGTTTGTGATTCCCGTAGCATGCACCTACGGTGAACCGTTATGTGATGAAGTCGGAGCATGATTTATTTATTGATTGTCTTCCTTATGAGTGGCGGTCAGGGTCGAGCAATGGTATTTTCCTACTAATATATCCCTCTAGGAGCATGTCCGTAGTACTTTTTTTGACAACTAATATATTTTTACAATAAGTATGTGAGTTCTTTATGACTAATGTTGAGCCCATGGATTATACGCACTCTCACCCTTCCACCATTGCTAGCCTCTCTAGTACCGCGCAACTTTCGCCGGTATCATACACCCACCATATACCTTCCTCAAAACATCCACCATACCTACCTATTATGGCATTTCCATAGCCATTCCGAGATATATTGCCATGCGACTTTCCACCGTTCTGTTCGTTATGACACGCTTCATCATTGTCATATTGCTTTGCATGATCATGTAGTTGACATCGTATTTGTGGCAAACCCACCTTTATAATTCTTTCATACATGTCACTCTTGATTCATTGCATATCCTAGTACACCGCCGGAGGCTTTCACATAGAGTCATATTTTGTTCTAGTATCGAGTTGTAATTCTTGAGTTGTAAGTAAATAAAAGTGCGATGAACATCATTATTAGAGAATTGTCCCATGTGAGGAAAGGATGATGGATACTACGATTCCCCCACAAGTCGGGATGAGACTCCGGACGAACAATAAAAAAAGAAAAAAAAAGGAGAAAATGAGAGAAAAAGAGAGAAGGGACAATGCTACTATCCTTTTACCACACTTGTGCTTCAAAATAGCACCATGATCTTCATGATAGAGAGTCTCCTATGTTGTCACTTTCATATACTAGTGGGAAATTTACATTATAGAACTTGTCTTGTATATTCCAATGATGGGCTTACTCAAAATGCCCTGGGTCTTCGTGGGCAAGCGAGTCAGATGCGCACCCACTTAGCTTCTTTTTGAGCTTTCATACACTTATAGCTCTAGTTCATCCGTTGCATGGAAATCCCTACTCACTCACAATGATATCTATTGATGGGCATCTCCATAGCCCGTTGATATGCCTAGTTGATGTGAGACTATCTTCTCCCTTTTTGTCTTCTTCACAACCACCACTCTATTCCACCTATAGTGCTATGTCCATGGCTCACGCTCATATATTGCGTGAAGATTGAAAAAGTTTGAGAACATCAAAAGTATGAAACAATTGCTTGGCTTGTCATCGGGGTTGTGCATGATTTAAATACTTTGTGTGATGAAGATAGAGCATAGCCAGACTATATGATTTTGTAGGGCTAACTTTCTTTGACCATGTTATTTTGAGAAGACATGGTTGCTTTGTTAGTATGCTTGAAGTATTATTATTTTTATGTCAATATTAAACTTTTGTCTTGAATCTTTCGGATCTGAACATTCATTCCACAATAAAGAAAATTACATTGAGAATTATGCTAGGTAGCATTCCACATCAAAAATTCTGTTTTTATCATTTACCTACTGGAGGACGAGCATGAATTAAGCTTGGGGATGCTTGATACGTCACCAATGTATCTATAATTTTGATTGTTCCATGCTATTATATTATCTACTTTGGATGTTCAATGGGATTTAATATACCTTTTTATATTATTTTTTGGACTAACCTATTAACCAAAGGCCCAGTGCAAATTGATGTTTTTTTGCCTATTTCACTGTTTCACAGAAAAGGATATCAAATGGAATCCAAACGGAATGAAACCTTTGGGAGAGTTATTTTTGGAACAAACATGATCCAGGAGACTTGGAGTGGCTTCTTCTCTCTCTTTGGATCTCAATACAAAGTTCTCCTTGATTCTCTTGGAGATCTATTCGATGTAATTCTTTTTACGGTGTGTTTGTCGAGATCCGATGAATTGTGGGTTTATGATCAAGATTATCTATGAACAATATTTGATTCTTCTTTGAATTCTTTTATGCATGATTTAAATATCTTTGCAAGTCTCTTCAAATTATTAGTTTGGTTTGGCCTACTAGATTGATCTGTCTTGCAATAGGAGAAGTACCTAGCTTTGGGTTCAATCTTGCGGTGTCCTTCCCCAGTGATAGCATGGGCAGCGAGGCACGTATTGTATTGTTGCCATCGAGGATAACAATATGGGGTTTATATCATATTGCTTGAGTTTATCCCTCTACATCATGTCATCTTGCCTAATGTGTTACTTTGTTCTTATGAACTTAATACTCTAGATGCATTCTAGATAACGGTCGATGTGTGAAGTTATAGTAGTAGATGCAAAATCGTTTCGGTCTACTTGTCAGGAACTGATGCCTATATACATGATCATGCCTAGGTATTATCATAATTATTTGCTTTTCTATCAATTGCTCGACAATAATTTGTTCACCCACCATAGAATTTGCTATCTTGAGAGAAGCCACTAGTGAAACCTATGGCCCCCGGGTCTATCTTCCATCATATTATTTTCATATCTATTCGCTATTTCTATTGTAGTTTATTTTGCAATCTTTACTTTCCAATCAATATCATAAAAATACCATAAATATTAATCTTATTATCTCTATCAGATCTCACTTTCGTAAGTGACCGTGAAGGAATTGATAACCCCTTTATCGCGTTGGTTGCGAGGTTCTTGTTTGTTTGTGCAGGTACTAGGCGACTTGCATGTTACCTCCTACTGGATTGATACCTTGGTTCTCAAAACTATGGGAAATACTTACGCTACTCTGCTGCATCAGACTTTCCTCTTCAAGGGAAAACCAACGCATGCTCAAGAGGTAGTAGGTGGGCGTCCAAGAATCCCATTGTACGGCAGCGGGAGATCAACCACATCAAACACAATCCTCTCAGGCTGGAAGTTCAGTTCTCCCCCAAACGTTGTCGGCAACATGATCTTTACCTTAGGATGGCTCCTGTCGGGATTAACTCCTTGAAACATGTCGGTAACCTCTTTCTCATCTTCTCCTATCTGAAGCTTGCTGATAACTGTCGGGGAAATCAGATTCAACCTGGCCCCGCCGTCCACCAACATCTTTGTGACCTTGATGTTGCGAATTGTTGGGAGACCAAAAATGACAATCATCCTACCATAGTGGTATGGCTAGGATGGTCCTCCTCATCAAAGATGATGGGCGTACGTGACCATTTGAGCAGCTTCCGGGCCTCTGGCACTGGTTCTACGACATTGACCTCTCGTGCCCACCACTTGAGCTGGCGGTGAGACGCGTGCAGAGATGCACATCCGTCAATGCACAGGGCGTTTGTGGCCTTCTAAAACTCTTGCTAACTGGTATCCTCTTCATCCCCTCCATCACTCTCATCATCACAAGTTTCCATCTCTCGACCTGTGGTGGGCTTTCCATGGTTCCGAAAGGGTTTGCTGGGGCAATTTACTTCACCACCTCGGCCCTTACCGCCAGCAACATTCCGACCTTTTTCCTTGTCATGCTTCTCATATTCTGCTTTTTGCTTCTTGACAAGCTGCTCAACTTGATAACACTCTTGAAGGTCCTGGCCCTTGGTCCGATGAATCTTGCAATACGGCCCATCACCTTTCCTAGCTTTCTCAGCAGCCGCGGCCTCCCGGCAGTCAGTGCACACAACATCTTCCTTGTTGGGGGCTTCAGCTTTGGCCTTCTTGCCGGTACTAAGTGTACTAGATCCTTCAACAGTCATCACTGCCTTATCTCTCTGCTTCTTACTACGCTTCTAGCTCTTCTTCTGACTAGTTGATTCATCCTCATCCTCTAAGTAAACATTGGTGCAATCTTCCTCTCTGGGCAATCTCCTTCCCTCCTCCATCCGAGCACACTTATCCACTAATGTGTAAAGCTCATTCACAGTCTTGGGCAACCGCACGTTCACCTTGGAATGAATACGATGGTTGCGCACATTGGACTGGAAGGCAGCTATTATGGCTGCCGGATGAATATTTGGGATATTTCTATGAACTTTGCTGAATATCTATAAATACTTATGGAGGGTTTCTCCTTCCTTCTGGTGGAGAAGCTACAAATCACTGGGCCTGCCAGGTTCCTGATGACCGCTAGTGAGGGCGCCAATGAACTCGTGGCATAGGTTAGCCCACGACGAAATGGAGTTCTCGGGTAGGTGCATCAGCCAAGACCTCACATTGAACTTGACGGCTAAAGGGAAGTACTTGGCAAACACCTTCTCATCTGTTCCCCCGACATCCTGAACAACGATGGTGTATATGCTTAGGAACTCTATCGGGTTCATCCTTCCATCGTACTTCTTAGGTATCTCTAGCTCGAACGTGCGAGCGGACGACCAACAGACTTGCCACAGCTCTCGCGTAAAGGTAGGGCAGCCAACCCCGAAAGGTACGCACCCGCCAACACCGAGCACGGGCTCGTCGATGTTGAGTCCATCACACCCGTCGGTCCGACGGAGGTCGTCGCGACGCTACTCGATGACGACGCGCGTGTCTCCTCTCCGCCCATCCTCCGGGGCTCGACGTTGGCCTCGACGTACTCGAGGGTCAGAAGATGCCATCAAGACGTTGTCGTGATCTTGATTCCGGTGCACTCGCGCTGGCTGCCATGGTGGGGACTGCACCATGGGGATGGCCCCTTCCATACGGTCAGCAGCACGAGCTGTTGCTGTTGCTTGGGGAGGTGGTGGTGGGCCAGCTCGCCCCAAGCCCCCAGCTTTGGCTAAACCGAGCAGACTGGATGGTGGCATGCCATTCATCCATCTGCTTAGCCGCTGGCGGAAACCTCAGCAGCAGCTGAGCTCGCGTCATGGCCTCTGAAGCAGTGCTTGGCATGGACGTCGATGAAGTCGATCGTACCGTCATGCGGCTCCTTACATTGTCGGCGGTGGTAGAACTGTGCCCCTACTGTCACTGCGGGGCGACCACCTAGGCATGGTGTGGGGAAGGCGCTTGAGGGCCAGTGGCTCCGGCCGGTTCAGTGGCTTGGTCGGCTCGTCCAGGGGGAGGTGCACGCGTGATGACCGCACCTGTGGTGGGGGAGGCCGGAGGGCAGCGGTTCATCCCGGTCCGAGCGCCGTTGTTGTGGCTATGCCCATTGACGGGGGAGAGGGCGCAGATGGAGTAACCCCCTTGCCCGTACCTTGGGAAGCGTGGCCGTCATGGTGTTGTTGATGTTGCTCTCCTCCGGTGCCTCCTACTCCTGTGTCGGCAATGGGAGAAGTGGAGATGACGCCGCCTGCTCCGACCACTTGCCCACCAGCGTCCGCGTCCTCCTGCACCTCTGCACCCCCGCAACATTGGAGGCCGTGGGCGGCGGAGCCTTCGAGGTGGATGGCTGAGGTGCAGCACCAGACTTCTTCTTGGGCGCCATGGTTGATGGCGTCGTCGAAGACAAAGATGGCGATGAAGAAGACGCGCTGCGCGCGCCTTCGGGTTCGCACAAGTAAGCACCCTACCTGGCGCGCCAAAGATGTCGGGGTAAAACCACGGCCACCTATGGGACTAGGAGGTCCCTTGCTGGATCGGCAGGGGGCGACGCGTTGCACAAAGAGCAGAGGGGTGTGGGGCAGCATGGCAGAAGATCACATAGGCAATTTACCCAGGTTCGAGCTACCGTGAGGTGTAAAACCCTACTCCTTCATTGGTGGATTGATGGTGGAAAAGGTGGTGGCAAGCGTAGTACACTTGCCCGACATGGGTTGCCTTGGGGCAGCAGTGACTACATGTGCATATGGGGGTGTGAGTTATCCAATCTTTTAACCCTTTCTACGGTTGCCATGGGCCTCCTTTTATAGATCAAGGGGACACCACAATGGCAAAGTAGTCATTATGCATTGATATGATAGCAAACAGTGCTATCATACCTAACTCTGTAGGATGACAGGGCGCATTAAATGCACCGCTTAGTGTCAAATCACTGGTTGCCCGGCAAGGCTTGCCGGGCTATCTTGCCAGCTCCACGCCTGTTCTCTTGACACGTCGCAGGACGAGTGTCATCTGTGTGTTCCTTCTATAAGGAGAGGCAGCCATGTGGCGAATGACTGCCACTCAGTAACTTTGCAGCTTGAAACCGCACTGATTAAAGACATGGGTCATGGCTGAGTGGGTGGTGAGGTGTTTTTGCCTCCGTGAGCCTCGGCAGGCCCTGTCGGGGTGCCTCGGTTATTTTCTTCTAGGGTGGCCTCACCCCTTGCCGGTTTTGCCTGCCCAGCAAGGGAGGCCCTTCTCTTGGCGATATCCTGCTTCTCTTGCTCAATCTTGGTCTCTCTGATCTGCATGTTGATCCTTTGAATCTCTTGATTCCTTGTATTCTGACTTGGGTTGGTGCTTCAATCTTGTTCCCGTGCCTATGCATAGTCTGGGCAACCGACCCAGGGTTTGTTGCACTGACAGATGCATAGCCTGCTTTTGTAACCAACTATTGTTACTTTACCTATTATCGTATATGCTTAGTATAGGTTGGTTAGTCATCCATCAGTAACCCTCGCCCTTGTCCTTGTTGCCTCGCTTCCCCATCGATGACACGATCAACATGATCGATGTGCAGAGACCGACACATGAATGCACACTCCCCTTTAGTTGTACGACTCTACAGAGCTACTATTGAGTGCCGAGGGTGATACCTACTACCTCACTCCTATTGATACCTCTGTAGCATAGCTTGTTGGTTGTGGGTTACCGAGCATGATTCCTCTTTCACCACCTCCGATGATGCCTCTATCATGCAACCCCACCAGTGCGAACCTATCGAGGGTGATTCCCCCAAGTTCACCTCGGTTTCATCGAGTGGGAATCCATCGAGGGTGATTCCTTGGATTCGCCCTTGATGATATAGACACACTGTTACCTTTACATGTTGCCCCTTTTACTGGCATTGTGGGATTGAAGGGACAGGCGGTGCCACCCCGGTAGAGGCAGACCTAAGTTCCCAACAGTCTCTTATGAGTCAGGTTGACCTAGAGGGTACCCGCGAGATAATTATGAGGAACGGTCGGGCGGGAAGACTGTCCTAGAGAGGGATGGGCCTGACCCTTGCCGTAAGTCCTTGAGACGAGGCGAAGGAGCACTGATCGTCACTGTGTGCTCCCAAGACATTAACGGGTTTGGATATGTGATCTGAGTAGGCCTCTGGCATTTTCGCAGTAAACACCATGCAGGAATAAGTATGGGCACTCAGCGTCGTACGATTCTCCAAAAGCTCTTCAGACGTTAGCAATTGAGCGACGCACGCCCAGTTGGACGGTAACCACATGTGCTTGTATAAGGGGATGGGTCTGCTCCAGGCCACGTATGCAATGTGTAGGAGTGCAAAGGGTGATGGGCCTAAGAGCGCTTAGCGCTTTGGATGTAGACCGGCGTTTTGGCCTCTCTGTTGAGCCTAGGTAGGACTACGGTGTGTTGATCAACCGAGGCCGGGCATGACCCGTTGAAGTGTGTTCGACCGGAGTTAATCGAGTGTGTTGGATAAGTTGGTGCACCTCAGCAGGGAAGTTTATCTATTCGAATAGCCGTGTCCACGGTAACGGATGCTCGGAGTTGTATCCCGATCTACTACAACTAGAACTAGATACTTGTGACACCAAATGGATATGATGGCTCGGGGATCGCTTTCTCGTAGGGAGTCGAGGAAGGATCTTAGGGCGTTACTACATTATACTATTACTTTATAATATGCTAATTTGCACTCTTCTAATGCTGAAGATGCTGCAAGATGCCAATCTTTGTGAGGCTAGGCCTTCCCTCCTATTCTGGCATTTCTGCAGTTCAGTCCAAAGATATACTCCCATTCCTTTGATACTAATGCATACTCAGAATGGATCCGATGTAAATCTTGCGAGTACTTTGGATGAGTGATACATCTCCAACGTATCTATAATTTATTTATTGTTCCATGCTATTATATTATCTGTTTTGGATGTTTTATATGCATTAATATGCTATTTTATAAGATTTTCGGGACTAACCTATTAACCTAAAGCCTAGTGCCAGTTTTTGTTTTTTTCCTTGTTTTAGAGTGTCGCAGAAAAGAAATACCAAACGGAGTCCAAACAGAATAAAAATTTCGCGATGATTCTTCTTGGACCAGAAGACACCCAGGAGACTTGGAGTGCAAGTCAGAAGATCCATGAGGTGGCCACAAGGGTGGAGGGCGTACCCAAGGGGTAGGGGATTCGATCATGGAGGGCTTCTACATCAACACCATTGCCTCTCCGATGAAGCGTGAGTAGTTTACCACTGACCTACGAGTCCATAGCCAGAAGCTAGATGGCTTCTTCTCTCTCTTTGATTCTCAATAGAAAGTTCTCCTCGATGTTCTTGGAGATCTATTCTATGTAATACTCTTTTGTGGTGTGTTTGCCGAGATCTGATGAATTGTGGATTTATGATCAGCTTATCTATGAATATTATTTGAATCTCCTCTGAATTCTTATATGCATGATTTGATATCTTTGCAAGTCTCCTTGAACTATCGATTTGGTTTGGCCAACTAGATTGGTTTTTCTTGCAATGGGAGAAGTGCTTAGCTTTGGGTTCAATCTAGCGGTGGTCGATCCTAGTGACAGAAGGGGAATAGACATGTATTGTATTGTTGCCATCAAGGATAAAAAGATGGGGTTTTCATCATATTGTTTGAGTTAATTCCTCTACATCATGCCATCTTGGCTAATGCGTTACTCTATTCTTATGAACTTAATACTCTAGATGCATGCTGGATAGCGGTCGATGTGTGGAGTAATAGTAGTAGGTGCAGAATTGTTTCAGTCTACTTGATACAGACGTGATGCCTATATTCATGATCATTGCCTTAGATATCGTCATAACTTTGCACTTCTCTATCAATTGCTCGGCAGTAATTTGTTCACCCACCATAATAATTTCTATCTTGAGCGAAGCCTCTAGTGAAACCTATGGGCCCTGGGTCTATTTTCCATCATATAATCTTCTATTTTCCATCATACAAGTTTCCGATCTACAATTTTAGTTTCCTATTTACATTCTTTTCAATCTTTTACTTTCCGTTCCATAAACCAAAAATACCAAAAACATTACTTTACCGTTATCTATCTCTATGAGATCTCACTTTCCAAATAATCGTGAAGGGATTGACAACCCCTTTATCGCGTTGGGTGCAAGTTGGTGTTTGTTTGTGCATGTATTCGGTGGATTGCGTTGTCTCCTAGTGGATTGATACCTTGGTTCTCAAAAGCTGAGGGAAATATTTACTCTACTTTGCTGCATCACCCGTTCCTCTTCAAGGGAAAAACCAATGCAAGCTCAAGAGTTAGCAATGAGTACTCACGGTTGCTTTGCTACCTCTTTTCCCCTCTACCCAATTTGCTGCGATCAGATGATGGAGCCCCGGAGCCAGCTGATCCCTCTAATAACTACTACTACCCGATGGAGCTTAGTACTACGTGGAGATCACCAACGACCAGGAGTAGTTAGGAGGCTCCTAGGCAGGAGGCCTGCGCCTTTTTGATCCATATGTCGTTTGTTTTGCTAGCCTCTTAAGGCAGACTTGTTTACTTATGTCTGTACTCAGATATTATTGCTTCTGCAGACTCTTGTGTAACTCAAGCTTATGTATTCGAGCCCTCGAGGCCCCTGGTTTATAATAGAAATCTTGTATTATTTTAATTTTTGTCTAGAGTTGTGTAGTGATATCTTCCCGTGAGTCTCTAATCTTGATCGTGCACATTTGCGTGTATGATTGGTGCACGATTAAGTTGGGGCATCACAAGTTGGTAGTAGAGCCGACTGCATGTAGGAAGCCCCTTTCCAACTCCTTGGCCGAAGTCGAGTCTAGTCTTTGAAAACTATTTTACTAACATTATTGTGTGGCTTACGGGCCCACATCACAAATGGATGGGGTTAGGATCTTTTATTCCGCATCTTTACTCTGGGTTCCTGATATGTCTTATATTTGGGTTAAAGATTTTACCAACTATAACTCTAGGTTGTCATAACCAGTTCCTACTGGAGAGCCTCTTCATTCCAGATGATCGTCTGCTTCACCAGAAGATTCTGAAGATACTCTTCGATTTTTTCCCAAGACCTTTGTGCTCATCGCCTTTGCAATTCCCTACCACCGATAATTCCCTATGGATAACTACATACACTTGCCATTCGTACAATCATTCCCATTGCTTTTGTTATTTCAAGATACCCCAAAACATTTTATTATATTCCGAGAATCTACGGGGCCTGCTGCCTTGCAACTCCATTTCTGCATGAATACACCTAGGGATAATTCCACACACTTACCGGTGATCTGTTCATCCCAGTTGTTCATGTGTTTCACAAAATTCTTTCAAATACTCTTCGATCTGCCGAAAATCCTCTACAACATTTTGCTCTTGACATTCTTCCCTGTTTGCATTATGGTAAACCCCATATGTCTCGTAATCTTATTGGCGTTCTTTGTCATTATCATTTTGAGTCCCTTGATTCAATATGTTACGAATGCTCGCAATCATCAATCGAAACTAGAAGTCATCCTTCCGGCTTAGACTCCATTTGGGCACGAGTTGGTTTTCAGCCAATCAAACCTTGCCCGATTGTGCCTCTAACTCTATTCAACTTATTAGTATTTGATCAGAGCATCTGATTCTGGTACACCAATCTGGACATCACAATTCCCTTGTATTTAAGCATCAAACTATTCAGATGTTTTTATTATCTAATGCCTTTGCATTCTTTCTTCCTCTGATTGCGTATCGATACTCACATCAGATCCTTTGAGGACCTCCAAATCCTTTGTTGGATTATTATCCAAACTTGTCCTTCCTATTCAATAACCTTGGAGTTCTTCCCTAATACTTAATGCATTTGGTAGATTGTATCCTCTGCTTTTGTCAACTGTGCTCTACTATCGAGCTTGTGTATATTTGCTCCTAAAGATTATGGTATATGTTACTAAGATGCCCCGATGGGTTGAACCTATGCCTTCCCTAATCTGTGTGAACCCGAAAACTTCCATGGGTCATACTCTACTGGTGTTACGTCGGATAAATTTTCAACACTACAACTTCTGCAAAAATGACAAGTGAATGAAAGGTTATGCATTGAAGAAGTGGGATGACCTTGAACTTTATGCTCATGCGCATGGATACGATGTAGATCTTATCATGGAAGCTTCTCATCATAATAATTATCCCCTTGTTATAAGTTCATCTTGAATATGTGGTTTGGTCCTTTGCAACCGTCGTTCCGACCATGTTATTCTTCTTTGATCCCATTTCTCAGACAAGTTAAAGTACTTGTCCTCTGTAGAATAATACGCCAGTCCAACCTTTAATTCTGTTCTACCTCCGAGTATTACCCCCTGGTGTCTCGAGGATATCATGCCATTACACTACATCCTATGAAATTTTGATGGAGTAATACCTTCCTTGTCATAGTCACTCCATGGGTTCTGGGTTGTCATCAACCGAGCAGACCAAATAGTGAATTGAATCCACACTGCAATTCAATACTCCTAGTACTTTGTTGTAGGGAAGTTTAATACTCCATTAAGTCATTCCTAGCCTGATCGGCTACATCACTATCGTACTAATTTTTAACTGCGCTACCTGGTCCTTCTTCCCAGTGTACATTTTCTACAATGAGCTAAGCTTGTGTCAAACTTTCATCATCATATCGTTTTTCTTACACAACATGACAGAATTCGAGATTGTGTCATATCCGTGGTTCCATTGACCTTTAGCTTCACCATTCCATCTACTTTGATCATCTTACTAATCGTTTACATCTTAATGAAACCTTTCGACAAAATGTGTTGTGATCATAGTCAACATTTTAACTTATTCTGAGATATCAATTGGATTCATGATGAGAAATTCCATGCTTTCCCCTTGATGATATGTGTTTTCATCGACCACATCCATGCCTTCCTTCCAAACACAGACTGGGTTTTGTTTTGGTTGAACCATAAGTTCCTTGATATCTAGCTTATTGTATGTTCCACCTTGGAGTACTACCATCTTTTATGTCAACAATATCGTGAGAATTTCTCTGCCTCTTAGAATTTTTGATATAGTGATGCTGCTCTCCATCTCCATTCATTTCTTGGTCCCGGTGTTGTTTCTAACCAGAATACCAACAAATGAATGATGATGTGTGAATTCAAAACTTCTAGCAACCCTATTGCTTTGAAGTTAATGGTCGATAGTTTCATTCTAAGTCTATTGGTTATTGAACCATCATTCTAACATTGATTGTGCTACTTAGTCCATAATTCCAGGTGCACTTTCGATCAATGTTTAACTGTGGAAGTTTTCCTCGAGCATATGTCAGTATATCATTTGATCTAGAAAATGCTATCTCCTTGTTCATATAATTTTGGAAATACATCCTTATTGAAATGTCGATGGATTGTTGCTGAGCCCGTTGGCCACATCCTCATCTTCTCCATGTGTCATGATGAACATTTAAGCTAGCATTGGAAACTTTTGAAAGCATTATTTTTGTGCCTAGCTCATGAAGAATATATTTGATGCAAGGAGTGTCTTCTCTAAGTTCGTGTGCATTTGATGCAAGTTGTCACCGTGAATATGAGAAAGTTTTGTTTCGCTTCCTCTGGAATCGTCCCAATTCATTCGTGCATGTGCGAAGTATTCTATGTTTGATAGATTTGCTACCTTCACTCCATATCTATTTCCTAGCACACCAAGCCACTGATTGATTTGTTCGAGGAAAAGGAGTTCATTCCTAAGAGCTAATCCAAACTTACACATGGACTTTGATATCCTCGATGATGGTTCCTAACTAGAACTTGGGTGCCTTTTCGCTGTAAGAGTTCCATGTGGTCACGAATGTCTTGGGCAGTGTGCCCATGTGTGTCTTGCAATCCAGCTCATTTTTGGAAATTGCTTCCATAGTTCATTTCCCGAGTATCTTGCAACATCATCTCGTCCAATTATGTTGCACCCTTTTCTTCTTAGGCATACTGAGTCTAAGGTATCCTGACACCAATCAGATCTGAATCTCGGTCAGATATGATGGTTGGAACATTTTCCGAGAATTATAACCTTGATCTTTATGTAACCCGGTAAGGTGATGTCATGTCTAGCGCAGCTGGCCGAAGGACCTATTGTCATAGTACCTTGTTTAGCAATATTAGCCATTCTTCCATGAAGAAATTGTATGGCTTATTTTATAAGTTGTTCCCTATGCATCCTTTGTGTTCCCGAAGTCCGACCTTTACCTGATGGCCATGTCGATGCTACCCTGAAGCATGACTATGGTACACCAAACATCTAAAGGAACATTGGGAATGCAATGCTAAATGTCTCTTGACCAGCTATCCAAGCACCATTGTATGGCTAATATCATGAATTTCCTAGCCCCTTTACCTAAATGGTTCTCTTCATCCCCCGCCCTTGGTACCGACGTCGTTGCCAACGTAGTTGATAGACTTTCCTCTGCCATGCCTTGCTATCATGACCGTGCAAGATGTCGCCACCCTTCCTACTTGTAATCCACACTCACCACAGTTCCACAGGATCAAAACTTGACTCTCCTGTACATCCTTGATTCTGAAGTATCCTTTGCACTTGGCTTCATATGTAAATCATGAGCCACCTTCCTTGAGATCTATTCTGGTATCAGATGCAATATTATTCCATGTTGCTCTGAACCCTTTTCACACTCTGGTTTAGGCATCGAACAATTGCCTACCCACTTGAAACTTCTCATGCCTACTTTTTATTTCTCTCGATGTATTTCCTGAGTTCCAGCTCAAGAGATACTCATGTTTTCATTCATGGGATAACCCCTTATGTTTACCCCTAGCATTCTATCATTGTCGAACTGCCCCTTACCTATTCATAAGTACGATGGAGTTCCCGAAGAAAGGATGACGACTTCATCATGATGAACCGAAGTAGAGAAAATGAAGACATGAACGCAATGGATCGACCTCTTTGATAAGAGCAACCAAGACCGAGAAGACTCGTTAGGATTTCGTAACTAATTCTCCCCCCCTAAATCTACCTCCTAAATCTCGGGATGAGATTTCTTGTAGTGGAGAATACTTGTAACACCCCGAGAATCATGCTAATGGTCCCATACTAATGGTGCCATGTCATCACACTTATTTTTTTTCTTCTAAAAATCACTTTGATCCAAACCCAAGTCAAATTCAAATTTAAATTGCAAGTCAAATATTTAGATCTTCAAACATGTAAGAAAAATAGTTCATACTATTTCAAATATTCATTAACTATTTCTCATCCATAATCCAACATTTTTGAATATTTAAAATGCCCTTGACCTCATTAAAACAGTGCTAACAACACTTGTTTTGCCCATGTAAATACAAACATAAATTAGATGAATTCGATTTAGCCGCAAACTTTTTGTGCTAGCCAAGAATGTAGCCAAGTATTTTTGTGGTAAATATAACATCTAACAAAAATCAAATGGTTCCCAAATTAATTGCAAAGCAGAAACTATTTAAATTACAAAAAAGAAAAAAAGCATGCACTGTGCACCTAAAGCCTAGTGCTACAGTGTGAAGCCCAGCACCTACACTGTGGAAGGCCCAGCCCACATGGCTAGCCTTTTCCCCTACCTCTGGACAGGGGCACATGCAAGGGCGCCTGATACGTCTCCAATGTATCTATAATTGTTGATTGTTCCATGCTATTATATTATCATTCTTGGATGTTTTACAATCATTTTATAGCAACTTTATATCATTTTTTGGGACTAACCTATTGACCTAGCGCCTAGTGCGAGTTGCTGTTTTTTTGCTTGTTTTTTACTTCACAGAAAATCAATACCAAACGGAGTCCAAACATAGCGAAACTTTTGACAGATTTTTTTGGACCATAAGACACAAGTTGGGCCTAGGAAGTGCCAGAGGGGGGCTCCGAGGGGAGCACGACCCACCTGGGCGCGCGTGGGGGCCCAAGCGCACCCTGGTGGGTTATGCCCACCTCAGCTGCCTCCCGCACCACCTCTTTTCTCTATAAATACCTTGAAAATCCAAAACCCTAGGGGAGTCGACGAAACACAATTCCAGCCGCCACAAGTTCCAGAATCACCAGATCCAATCTAGACACCATCACAGAGGGGTTCATCATCCTCATTGGTGCTTCTTCGATGATGCGTGAGTAGTTCATTGTAGACCTACGGGCCTGTAGTTAGTAGCTAGATGGCTTCCTCTCTCTCTCTCTCTTTTGATTCTCAATACAATGGCCTCTTGGAGATCTATTTGATGTGACTCTTTTTGCGGTGTGTTCATTGGGATCCGATGAACTTTGAGTTTATGATCAGATCTATTTTATCCATGAAAGTTATTTGAGTTTTTATCTCTTATATGCATGATTGCTTATATCCACGTATTTCTTCTTTGATTCTTTGGTTTTGTTAGGCCGACTAGATCGATTTTTCTTGCCATGGGAAGAGGTGCTTTGTGATGGGTTCGATCTTACGGTGCTCAATCCGAGTGACAGAAGGGGACATGACACACATGTATCATTGCTATTAAGGATAACAAGATGGGGTCTATTCCTACATGAATAGATCTTGTCTATATCACGTCATTGTTCTTATTGCATTACTCCATTTTTCTATGAACTTAATACACTAGATGCTTGCTGGATAGCGGTTGATGTTTGGAGTAATAGTAGTAGATCCAGGCAGGAGTTGGTCAACTAATCTTGGACGTGATGCCTATATAATGATGATTGTCTGGATATCATCATAATTATTTGAAGTTCTATCAATTACCCAACAATAATTTGTTTACCCGTCGTATTCTATTTTTCTCGAGAGAAGCCACTTGTGAAATATATGGCCCCCAGGTCTCTTCTTTATCATATTTGCCTTTGAAATCTATTTTTATTCGCCTTTATTTTCAGATCTATTAATCCAAAACCCCCAAAATAACTTGCTATAATTTTTAATTATTTATTTTATCTCACGTTCCCGCAAGATCTATTTATCCAATCTGCCACAACTTTCTCTATGTTTTTACCAGGGAGGGATTGAAACCACTCTTACACGTCGAGTTGCATGTATTTGTTCTTTGTGTGCAGGTACCATTTACATAGTGTTGTGTGGTTCTCCTACTGGTTCGATAACCTTGGTCTCATCACTGAGGGAAATACCTACCGTAGCTGGGCTGATATCCCTTCCTCTTTGGGGAAATACCGACGTAGTTCAAGCCGCATCAATAGGAAGTCCTGGTGCCGTTGCCGAGGAGACATCGTCAACATATATCAGGTTCCTAATCACAAATCTCATCTCCTTGCAATTTACATTATTTGCCATTTGCCTCTCGTTTTCATCTCCCCCACTTCACAGAAATTTGCCGTTTTATTCACCCTCTTTCTCGTTTGCCGTTTTCTCGTCAGATCTTTTTTTCGTGTGCAATTTTGTTTGTCACTTTTTGTTGCTATGGATAGTTCTCCCTCTATTGCGTGCACCTCTGAGAACGAGGTTCTCAACTCGAAACAAAGGGGAGGGGAGAATTTAAAAGATGCTTGGTATAGGATTGCAATGCTGGTAATAGATCTATTCGTAAGCAATCTACCATTGTTCTTCTTCGCTATTTTTATGTGGGCATCACCACTTGGTATAGATTCGTCCTTGATATGATTACTGGAGGGAATTTCTTGATGTGTCCTTCTTTACATGATTTTAATGCCATGGGGAATTTAGTGGGTTCACCACCTCTTATGATTAATGAAACAACTATAACTCTCGAGAATGTTATGGAAAAGCTTGATGCTATTGAAAAGAAAATGCTCATCGAAGAAAATATTGAAAAATTAGATAAAAGGATGCACAATCTTGCTAATAGAATCGGTTCAAAAGGGGGAGATGCTCTTAAAATACTAAAAAAAAGAACCCACATTGAACAAAAGAATAGAGGAGAGCCCCACTAGAATTGATAAGTTTGAAGAAATTTTTAGTAATTTAAGCATGGATTTTACTTCCGCTAAAACTATTGAAAAAACTCACGTAAAAATTTGCAAGAGTACTCAAGTCACTAAAAACAAGGGTACAACTTCTAACAAAAAAGATCTTAAAATGATTAGTATTCACCCTAATTTTGTTGAAGTGATAAAAGACCCTACTTGCAAAAATGAATTCTTCAAACTTTTTCCTAGGAGTATTGTTATTGAAAAATTTTATGCCAAATCCTTGAAGAATTCTAAGTGTTTGATTGAGGAGTTGGAAACTAAAGACAACAACACTTAGATCTATGATTTATGCCTAGCTAGGGGCGTAAAACGATAGCACTTGTTGGGAGGCAACCCAATGAATAAAATTTATTTTTTCCTTTTTATATCTATTCTTGAGTGTTTAAACAATTATGCATCTATTATGATTGTGTTTTTATGTTTTAATTAGTGTTTGTGCCAAGCAAAGCCTTTGGGATCATGTTGTGTGATAGTTGATTTGATCTTGTTGGAAAACAGAAACTTTTGCATCCAGTGAAACCATTTTGAAAAATCACAGAATTGACGAAAGCTTCTGACTTTTTTAAACAAGATTGATAAAGAAATTTCCTACATCATACTAATTTTTCATAATTTTTGGAGTTACATAAGTATACAAAGTTTTTAGATTGCTACACACTATTCTGTTTTTGAAAAATTTTGTTTTCTATGCGTTGTGTGCTTATATTGATGAATCAATGGACTCCATCGGGGCATATGAGCCATAACCTAGTTGGAATACAGTAGATATAATGCAAGAATAAAATATGAATGGGTTTGCAACAGTACTTAGAGTAGTGATTTGCTTTGTTATACTAACAGATCTCACAAAGGTTTTGTGTAGTTTTGTGTGATTGACGTTTTCATGTTTTGGGTGAGATCACGATGGATGAAGGAATAAGGAATAAGAAGAGGCTAATCTTGGGGATGCCCCATGGCATCCCATGCTATTATCTAAAAGAGAAGCAAGCAACTAAGCTTAGGGATGCCCTCGAGTGGCATCCCCTCTTTCTTCTAACGACCATCAGTATTTTACTTGGAGCTATATTTTTATTCGTCACATATCATGAGTAATGCTTGGATTGTCTTGTATTATACAAGTCTTTGCTTGTTTTGCTTTTTATTTTGTGTCATCTATCCTTTCTAGACACACCTATTTGAGAGAGCCAAAATTATGCTTTGATTTGTTAGAATTCCTCTTTATGATTCACTTAAATCTTTTTGAGCTATGGAATTGCTCTAGTGCTTCACTTATATATTTTTTAGCACGTTGTGCTTTAGTATTTTTGAAGAAATTCTCTCATGCTTCACGTACATTATTTTGAGAGAAGAAACTTTTATGCTCATGTTATTCACTTAGATTTATTGAGCTATCAAAAGAAACATATGAAATTAGTCCCAAAGGGATAGATATTCAAGAGGGATATAATCAAAACTTTCATGAAGATCATTGGACTAAATAAACTTGATTCTTTGTAATAGTTTTGCGATATGATGATATAATATGTGAGTCATGTTGATGAGTAATTATGCTTTAGTAAGTATATTGATGTTAAGGTTTGTGATTCCCTACGCAAGCACGAAGGTCAATAGTTATGCAATGAAATTACATCCTAATTGTGGTGCATTATTCGGTGTTAGTTATGCTTAATGCTCGCTTATGATATTTTTCGTTTCTTGGTTGGATGCTTCCCAATCTTTTGCTAGCCTTCACTTGTACCAAGTGGAATTACTACTTGTGCATCCAAAATCCTTACACCCAGTTTTTGTCATATGAGTCCACTATACCTACCTATATGCGGTATTTCCGTGCCGTTCTAAGCAAATTTGTATGTGCCATCTCTAATCTTCAAAATAAATTTCCTTTTGTGTGCTAGTACAACTCATGAAACGGTAGGGGGTGGCTGATATCTTTCCATGATAGATGTGTTATTCTCAAGATGAGTGTTTATTCACTTGTCATTGCACGAGAGTACGACAAAGGTGTTAGGGATGCCCAGTCCCGAAATGAAAAATGAATTTACTTTATGTTGTCAAATAATAAATTCCTTGAGAAGTGTTGGTATGGACGACACTCATGGATTCTGTTATCCGTGGAATGTGAAAGTATGGTGGAAGAAGGAATAAACTTTATTTTCTATTTGGGAACCGCCTATGATATATCTAGCATGGAAAGTATTGGGAACTACTCGATCGTTTTCGTTGATAGGAAAGGCATGCCACCCAAAATGTTTTATCTCTATCTTTTTTCGCTTTGAGCTCTGGAACCTCTACAAATTCCTACTTCCCTCTACAAAGGGCCTTTCTATTTACTTTATGCAATTTTTATTTTTATTTCAGTCTCCATCTTCTCTTATAAAGCACCAACTAAGGGGCACTATGATCGTACTTGAGCATTGGGTGTAGCTAATATGCGAGTGTGTTTCATGAATGGATCAATGGTTGAGCATAATAGGCTAGGTATAACTTGCTTTAGTGTTGATATTTTGAAAGACATGGTTGCCTATTGATATGCTTGAGTATTGAAATCTTCATGTCAAAACTAGACTATTGCTTTGAATCATATAAAAGTCCAAATGTCCATGCTACAAAAGAAAAGAATATGTAATGAACATGTTAGGCAGCATTCCACATCAACAATTTTATTTTATAATTTACCTACTCAAGCACGAGCAGGAATTAAGCTTGGGGATGCTGATACGTCTCCAATGTATCTATAATTTTTGATTGTTCCATGCTGTTATATTATCATTATTGGATGTTTTACAATCATTTTATAGCAACTTTATATCATTTTTTGGGACTAACCTATTGAGATAGTGCCCAGTGCCAGTTGTTGTTTTTTGCTTGTTTTTTACTTTGCAGAAAATCAATACAAAACGGAGTCCAAAGCAGCGAAATGTTTTGGAGATATTTTCTGGACCATAAGACACAAGTTGGGCCAAGGAAGTACCAGAGGGGGGCTCCGATGGGAGCACGGCCCACCTGGGCGCGCGTGGGGGCCCAGGCGGACCCTGGTGGGTTGTGCCCATCTCAGTTGCCTCCCGCGCCGCCTCTTTTCTCTATAAATACCCTGAAAATCTAAAACCCTAGGGGAGTCAATGAAACACAATTCCAGCCGCCACAAGTTCCAAAATCACCAGATCCAATCTAGACACCATCACAGAGGGGTTCATCATCCTCATTGGTGCCTCTTCGATGATGCGTGAGTAGTTCATTGTAGACCTACGTGTCTGTAGTTAGTAGCTAGATGGCTTCCTCTCTCTCTTTTGATTCTCAATATAATGGTCTCTTGGAGATCTATTTGATGTAACTCTTTTTGCGGTGTGTTTGTTGGGATCCGATGAACTTTGAGTTTATGATCAGATCTATTTTATCCATGAAAGTTATTTGAGTTTTGATCTCTTACATGCATGATTTCTTATATCCTCGTATTTATTGTTTGAATCTTTGGTTTAGTTTGGCCGAGTAGATCATTTTTTCTTTCCATGGGAAGAGGTGCTTTGTGATGGGTTCGATCTTACGGTGCTTAATCCTAGTGACAGAAGGGCACGTGACACGTATGTATCGTTGCTATTAAGGATAACAAGATGGGGTCTATTCCTACATGAATAGATCTTTTCTACATCATGTCATTCACTACTGCAGGTTGCTGCTAACGCGACACTACGATCAGACACCGTTCGGCGAAACAGTCTGTGATGCCATAATCACAAACGATGGTGTTAAATAACCGACAAAAAAGGTGCAAAACATTTGCGATGGAGGATGCATCAAACACGGTTCAGATTTTAGTTGCTTGTGCGATGCAGGGCATACGGTTCAGCTCAATTAACTGTTTGCAATGAGGAAGAACAAAAGAAACGGGCAGCCAGATGAAGGTGTGTGCGATATATAGCATACGGTTCACTCGAATGAACTGTTTGTGATTAGGAAACACAAAAGAAACGGGCAGCCAGATGAAGGTGTGGTTGCAATATACGGCATGCGGTTCACTCAGATGAACTATTTGCATTGAGACAAGAGAATAGCAACGCTTCAATATAACAAGATGTGTGTGATACGCGACAAACAGGTCTGTAATCAGAAATGTGTGCGAAGACCGATAATAACACAGACGATTGCTTCTAATAAGACGTATGTGATATGCTCTGTCTACACAACATCTATTGGCCATTGGGGGACGGGCGGTGATCCGGATACACTATAAGGATGCGAAGAGGCATCCTATCAGCAAGGACTAGCTGTTCCACCAGTAGCTCATCTAAGAAAACTCTCAAGTTAAGTGTGCTCGGGCTGGAGTAGCCATCAGATGGGTGACTAGGTGGGAAGTTATGTTGATGTTAAATTAACTTATAGGATGGGTCATATCTATCAAATTAAATGACTGATACGACCCATCCATGAGTTAATTTAACCTCGAGGTCCTTGTTTTTTATTTTATTATTATTTTTAAAACATGTTAAAGAAGGGCTATTGCATTACTTTTTGATAATGTGCGATACGTGGCATACAGTTGATCCATCCGACCTGCTTGTGATGGAATAAGCCATGTGTGTTGTGGGCAAACGCTTGCTAGTATTCAACCGTTTGGGATTGATGAATTCATCACTACCGGCTTCCCTAGTGTGGTCCATGTTCATCTAATCATCATCTACTTCTTGTGCTAGGTCGATGTGCCTTCTATGCTAAGTTTCCATTAATTGATGGAATTTTATTAACACGCCACCATTTCCCGCCATTTCCTCATCATGTTTCTCGCCACCCAGCTATATTGCACATAGGCGGCGCGCGACGCACGGAGGCGACAAGAGCAGCCTGTAGCACATCCACCTTTTCCAAGCCTGCCAAGCCACCAAAGCGATGTCTCTGCCATCAACCTCGTTGACAAGGAAAATGAGCACGCGCCACGGCCCGTCGAGGCCGAGGCGCTCCCTGGCTATGCGATGAACGACGCCATAATGCGCATCATCGCCAGGGTTGAGCAGACCTTTGGCGCATGGCGCTTGAGCGCCACGGATCAAGATAGGCATGTCACCGCCGACAGGCTCCAGCTCGCCGCACAACTTGATCGATGGCACACCGTAGAGCAAGCTAGGTGCATCTGCACCGATAGGCTATGGCTCGCTGCACGGCGAGACTGTTGGAGTGCCGCAAAGCGAAAGGCGCGGCGCGCCGCACAGCAAGAGCAGATCCGTCGACGCTTGCCTGCTGTCGACACGGCGTCGCAGCTGGGTACATGTCCCATGAGTACCCCCCACTCCTCACCAGGAGTGGGAAGAGGCCCTCAGCGCCGTACTTGCACGAGAGGCCAGCCGCGCCGTACTTACACCGGACGCCCACCGCACCGTTCACATGGGTGCCGCTAATCGCCTTGTCCGTGGCTCGCTGGATGCCAACACGCTGGTCCGTAGGCTCGACCGCCTCCTTGGCCCAGGTGTCCACCTGGGCACAGTAGAGGAACATGGCCGTCACATCCTCGAGATGGTGATCTCCGATGAAATGGCCTACTTGGAGCTCGAGATTGTGCTCCAGATGTACCGCGAGCGTGTCGACCGCTTGGACGAACGCCTGCACGAGTTCAGGCAGAGCCAAGAGCTACTCTAGGCAAGGGTTGCTAGTCATGGTCTCATGGACGTGTTTTATTTGGAGAAGTCGTTTCGACGTGGATAGCTATGTATTCACAGCAATCATAGTATTGCTCTGTTTATTGCTCTGTTTCTATGTGTGTACTCTGTTTTCCATTCTTATATGTTCTATTTCAATGTGTGTATATACGCTTTCCATTATGTATATGTGGATGATAACATCTAGCTAGATTCAAATTAGTTTACAAAAAAATAGAAAATGCAATTCATAATATATATATATATATATATATATTAATTGTTCATTAGTTCATCATAGAATATATATATATATATATATAATATCATCACATATAAGTGATGATACTTAACTACTAGGTACAATGCATAAAATTGAAAACAAACAATACTAAAACTAATAATCCCTTCTGGGGCCTGTATTCCGGTAGCCCCTCACTGTCAGATTTCAGGTTCCGGCAAAACCCTTGAGGTTCGAACACTGGGGGGCGCACAAAGATCTCTCCCCCTCTCTAGCTCGCACACTCTACGATCTCACAGCCTAGCTCGATGAACCCAATGAACATGAGACACAAGATTTATACTGGTTCGGGCCACCATTGTGGTGTAATACCCTACTCCACTGTGGTGTGGTGGATTTCCTCTTGGGCTAAGGATGAATAGCTATAAGGGAAGAACAACCTCGCGAGGTGAGGTGTTCTTGTGCTTGGTGTGCTTGTGTGGTTGAGGATCAGAATCAGATGCCTCCCTATGGTGGTGGTGGTCCTATTTATAAAGGCCCTAGTCCTCTTCCCAAATATTGAGCGGGAAGGGATCCACAACGGACAAATTCGAAGGGAGAAAACTTGTGCAAGCTATCCTGACCAAAGTAGTCTTCACCTGCCAAAGGCTCTGGTGGTGACGCTGTCTTGGGCTCCACGGTGACCTCCGTCCTGCCGTCCTGCTGGTCTTGGTCTTGGTCTTGTTGCACCGATATGGAAACCTTTGCCTGATGCCTCGGGACTCCTCATCCGCGCTTGCCCCTTTAGCACCAAAGAGGAAACGAGGACACTGCGCGCATTGGTGCCCGCCTGGTTTCAGTCGTCATGGCTTGTGTCACAGGAACCTCGTGAGGTGCCCCTCGCCTTGATCTCTCCGCCCACAGGAACCTCGTGAGGTGCCCCTCGCCTTGATCTCTCCTCCCCTTGTGAGCCAGCTTGGTGAGGCCGCCCCTGAGGAGGTCTTGCATCATCCGCCTCGCGAGGCTTGGCCCCATGCGAGGGTCTTGAATGTTTGCTGGTGAAGATGGGCCGTACAGGGCCGTTGGTGGAGCCATGCTGTGGGCCACAGGCAGGCAAGTCTGGGGACCCTCGTTTCCAGAACGCCGATAGTAGCCCTCGGGCCCATGGCACGCTCGGGCTTGGCTTCGAGGCGAAGCCAAAGGGCAAGCGCGGAACGCCGCGGGCCCCATCAGCCTGCGCCCGCGATTGGTGTGTGGCGACTGATTGGACGTGGGCGTCTCCGCTTCCCCATGCTGCCTCGGCAACTGCCCGACTTGACGGGTCCTTGCTACATGCAGGAAAAAGATCATTATTACCTTGGATCATGGAGGCCGGCGGTTGGCCTCCCCTTGGCTATAAATGGGTAGAGGGGCAGAGCCCCCATCACCCATCTCTTCCTTTGCTTCTCTCGCTCCTTCTTCTTCCTTGCTTCACTGCCAGCAGCGACACCCACGGCACCTACGAAGAGGCCCTCAGCGGCGGAGAAGGGGAAGGCTCGCTAGGAGGGACCCGGCTCTCCACCGCCCAAGAGGGGGCGCGGCCGCCCCCGCAAACACCCTACGACCCGTGCCGCGGAACCTCACGGCTGCGGTGGCGCCTCTTCGTGCGGTGGTGGCCGCCCAAGTCGCGATAGCCCTATCGATGAAGGGAGGCGCGTCATGGTCGCGCGGCCTCCCAGGCCACACTTCCACTCGGCGGGAATGCTAGCGGAGTTCATCGTGTGGTCTGAGAATGCGGCCGGCACTTGGCTTCAGCTCCCATGCTTCCTTGTCGGCGAGCTGCCAGCCACTGGTGCAGGCGGTCTTTGGCTGTAGGCGAACGACTATTGCAGCAAGGCTTCTTGGGTCGCGGTCGAGGTCTCTGCCGCAGGCAACACAGTCCTGGCTCCCGGTTGGCAGACGTTCGCCCCCGCGCGCGCACTAGGCAGGCGGTGTGCCCTCCACTTCAAGTAAGACGGTGATGCGACCCTCTCCGTGAGGGTATTTGGGGAAGATGGTCGCCGCGTCGGATGCTGCCCCGAGGACAATGACGGCGACGAGGTGCTCGGCCTTGGCGACGGCCGCGACGGGAGTGACGGCGGTCCCGCCTTCGGCGTCGGCCATGTCTCATCCAGCTACGGCGACTCTTCTTTCGGCGATAGCTCTAGAAGCGGCGGCTACGACCAGCCGTCGTGCCCGCTTTGAAGGTGGCAACAGGTCATCTCGTCGCCGCACTCCGGTGAAGCGTGAGGAGGGGTCTAGCTAAGCTCGAGAGAGCGCCATGGGCCCGTTCTTGCGACCTGCCGCGGGAGCACGTTCCGCTTTTGTTTCGTTCCTCCTTTCCTTCTTGCGTTTAAGAGAGAGAGACAAGTATGGGGCCCCGCCAGGGTGTGCAACAATTATGATCTCTAAGTGGCTGTGCTATGTTTATAGTTCCTGTGTTGTGCTGCAGCATCATGTTTTATGTATGCGCGTAGGGACAACTTAGCTTGGTGCACTTGAAGTAGGTTCCGCCTCGCGAGACGCGCGTTCCCCAATGCCTGGCGAGGCCTCCTGTGCTTGGAAGGCGCCTGAGAACTACAAAAATTCGTTAGGGAATCCTTATTCTTCTGGATCCTGGTCGTAGGCACTTCTAGCCATGACCCAATGCTTCGCATCGCGGTACCCGGGGGGCATGGACTGAGAGGGGTGCGCTGGTTTGCGAGCTCGAGCGAGGGTGCCTTGAGGGCGCCTGTCCAGCCCCCTATCGAGGCATGCGAGGGAGAGAACGGGTCAAAAACAAGGGACCGAGGGCGGAAAGGAGGCAATAAGGACAATGGAACCAGGCCAGCAAGGAACACCAGAAAGCAAATTCTCACTAAAAAGAGGGGGCAAACCAACTGCGGAAAGCAAATGAAAAGCCGCGTCCGGCACATAGCCTAGTCTTCTTGTCTTCTCACTAGCGTGGAGCTAAGTGCTACCACTAGGCATGGGAGGGAACCCCGAGGCCCGAGGACAGCACTCCTGAGACTCCGGGGCATGTACAACCCCACTCATTATTATGTGAGAGTGTCAGGAGCGGAGATTCTTCACATGCACTGGGCCTTGCTACACAGGTGTGACGCCCTCGATTCAATCGTACACTAATCATACACGCAAATGTGTATGATCAAGATCAAGAACTCACGGGAAGATATCACAACACAACTCTAGACACAAATTTTAAAAAAAAATACAAGCTTTATATTACAAGCCAGGGGCCTCGAGGGCTCGAATACATCAGCTCAAAAACATAAGAGTCGGCGGAAGCAACAAAATCTGAGTACAGACATAAGTTAAACAAGTCTTCCTTAAGAAGGCTAGCACAAAAGCAACAACGATTGAAAAGGCAAGGCCTCCTGCCTGGGAGTCTCCTAACTACTCCAGGTAGTCAGCGACCATCACGTAGTAGTAGGCACCCTCGGGGGAGTAGTAGTAATCAGTGGTGTCGTCTGGCTCCTGGGATCCGTCATCTGGCCGCAACAACCGGGTATGGGGAAAAAGAGGTAGCAAAGCAACCATGAGTACTCATCCAAAGTACTCGCAAGAATTACATCAGATCTAAACTAAGTATGCATCTGTATCAAAGGAAATGGGCTGTATCTGTGGACTAAACTGCTGAATGCCAGAAAAGAAGGGGAAAGCCTAGCATAACGAAGACTAGCATCTTCAAGCATCTTCAAGCATCTTGCAGCATATAGAAGAGTACATATCAACATAATGTAAAGTAGTAGTGTTATCATCCTCGGCCAGAGATCCTTTCTCGACTCCCTGCGAGAAAGCAATCCCAAAGCCATACTATCCATTTCTCATCTCAAGTATCCAATTCTAGTTGTATCGATTGGGATACAACTCCAAGTGTTTGTTACGGTAGGACGGGCTGTCGATAGATGTTTTCTTCCCTATAGGGGTGCACCAAAGTACCCACCACGCTCTATTAACTCCGACCGGACACACTTTCCTGGGTCATGCACGGCCTCGGCCAAACGATACGCCGCAACGTGACCTAGGCTTGATAGAGAGGTCAGCACGTCGACTAAACCTATGCCCCCAGGGGTCTTGGGCCATCGCCCCGGGAACTCGTGTACGTTGGGTGGGCGGCCGGTGAGCAGACCTAGTTACCTCCTTAAAAAGGCAGGAGCTTACCAGTCCAACCCGGCGCGCGCCGCTCAGTCGCTGACGTCTAATAAGCTTCGGCCGATGTATAGGACACAGAACACCCATACAATGCCCACGTGATGGTTAGTGTTATCAGGACAGAGGCCCCTCAGATCAAATATCCAAATTGTTAGTGTGTTGGTAGTGCGGTCACGAGCAGAGACTCACGAAAGATGTGACCCCGTCGCCCCGTCTCGAGTACTTGCGGCAAGGGCTAAGAATGCTCGGCCACGCCTCGTAAGTATCTCGCAGGCACCTTCCAGGTCAACCCGACTCCACATCACTCGCTATTAAGCTTGCACGGGTACCCCTCAGGGCCGACCCGACTTCAGTAACATGGTTCAGTGTAAAGTCATAGTAACCATAGTAACTGTGTGTCTAACACCAAGAGGAAAATCTGAGGAATAACCCTTGACGGATTCCACTTGATGTAATCATCAAGGTGAACGTAAGAAGATCCACCCTAGAGGTTCACACTTGAGGGGTTGCACGACAGAGCTGCATCGGAAGTGGTTAAGGGGGAAATCACCCTCGATGACCACAACCGAATAGCTACACTACAGAGGTCTCATCAGGAGTGATGTAAGAGGTTCCACCCTCGGCACACGATGGTAACTCTGCAGAGTCATATAACTAAGGGGGAGTGATGTGCGGTGTCGGGCCTGGACGTTGATCGAGTCATCGAACATAAAGCGGGGCAACTGGTACAAGGTGGGGGTCACTGATGGATCTTTAACCAACCTATACTAAGCAGTTTTAGAATAAGCAGGTAAGGTATGAAAGCAGGTAACAAAGACAGGCTATGCATCAGAGTAGGATCATACAGAAAGCAGTAGGAGTTCTAATGCAAGCATGAGAGGGAAAGAAATGGGCGATATCGGAATGCTCAAGGGGGGTTTGCTTGCCTGGAAGCTTTGCTAAAAAGGAAGAAGGGTCGTCGTCGACGTATTCGATCACAGGGGCGGCATCAGTCTCGGGATCTACCAGAGAGAAGAGGGGAAAGAAACAATAAATATAAAGCAAACAAAGCATCATTAAGCATAACATGGCAATACGTTGTGCCGGGTGTGACCTAACGTATGGCTACAAGATAAAGGTGAAGGGGGAATTCAACGAGGAATGTTTTCCCGGTTTCGGACCTGTGTCAGACAGATGACCGGAGGGGGAATGTTCCATGTTCAGCATGTTAGGGGCATGTGACAGATAAACAGACCGTGTATTCAGATTCGTCTCGTTTTTTGAGCAACTTCCATATAGAAAACATTTTCATTCGAGTTACGGATTATTTTCTACGAATTTCTTACAATTTAAACATTTTCTGAAATTTTCTGAAATTATTTTAATTAAAAACAAAAACAAATAGATAGAAAAGGCAGGGTGCACTTGGCCAGTGCACCAGGGACGCATTGTGAGGCTGTCAGGTGGGGCCAGTCAACTGCTGACTCAGTAGTTGACTGGTGAAAGGTTGACTAGTCAGCGGGTTCAGTGGGACCCGTATGTCAGTGACTAAAACCTGCAACTAATAGTTTATTTATTTTAAACTAGTTAATTAGTCAGTAGGGGCCACATGTCATAGAGTACAACTAAAACCAAACCTAAATATAAAATTAAACTAACAGTGGGGGCCTTGGCTTAAGTGGGGATTAAACCCTTCCCTAATCTAAACGAGGGCCGGTCTCAGAGACCGGGCACGCTCGCGGCCTCTCAAAGGAGGGCCGACGGCCACGGCGGGAAGCTCCGGCGGTGGCTGCCCTGGCGGGCGCAGCCAGCCGACGGACGCGGCCGAGGCGGCGACGAGCAGCAGCAGGGCAAGTGCAACGGCGCCGACGGAGCAGTAGCGGGCGGCGGCAGCCATGGGCGGCTGCAGGCCGGCGCGGCCAGAGGCGCGGATGGCGCAAGGCGTGGCTGGCGTGGTCGCGGTTGGCAGCAGATGAAGCAGCAGCTAGTAGATGAGGAGCACATGAGCGCAGGGATGCGGGCTAGCGGCAGCGGCAAACCAGGGAGCAGCAGCGACAGCGGACGGGTGGCGGCAGGTAGTGGGACGCCACGAGGTGCGCCGAGGCGGACCAGCGCGCGGGCCTGTGTGGTGGGGGGAAACGCACGAGGGGCATGGCCGGCGCGAGTGATGGGCGCGGTGCACGCGAACTGGCAGAGGCAGGCGCGAGTGGGGCCGTCGAGGGGCGCGGAAGCGGGAGCTTCGGTCCCGGCGGTAGGGCGGCAGTAACAGCAAAATCAAGGGGGGGCAGTGGGAATCGAGGCTGCTCACCGGGAGAGGGACAATGGCGAGCTCGTACGGGGCCGGGAAGGACGAGGATTCGCGGATCGACGGCGACGACCGGCGGCAGAGGTTGAATAAGGCGGTCAATCCCGGGGCTTGGAGGCGTCCTCGCTTGAGCTGGGCCTTACAGACGATGTGGTCGATGACGGGGAAGCGTACGAGCAAGTTCCTAGGGCGCGGGGAGCTCGGTGTGCGCGAAGACGACGAAAACCATGGCGGCGGTGACTCTGTTGCACACGGGAGAGAGGAGGGCGAGCGAAGGAGAGGGTGAGTGGAGGCTAGGGTTCGCCGGGGGGGGGGGGGTCGACGAGGTCAAGTAGGCGTTGGCCATGGCCGGGAAACGGCGGATGCTCTGCACGTGGCCATCTGGCGACATGTGCGACCATGGCGTGCTCGGCCATCCCTGTAGTTGGAGCAAGAAGAAAAAGGTCAGCTTAGGTGGGCCGGGCCAGCCTGTGCACTTTTTGGGCCAAAGTGCACAGTGCACTTTTCCAAGTTTTTTTCTATTTCCATTTCATTTCAGACTCTGATAAGGATTTATTTGAGTGATCAAATGACTTTACTTAAATATGAATCTTGGCCAAATAATACTAGGTACTATTCTTGGTATGTACAAAAACTTTGGAGCCATTTGGAAAGGTCTAAACATTTTCTTAAACTTGAAAATTCGACTTAATTGTTGTTGAACCACTAAATTAATTCCCAAGGCATTTTGGGAATTCAGATAAGATTGGTTTCATCATGACAAATACTTAGGGATTTTATGGGACATTACCTACATTTTTATTTTACTATTTGAAGAAATAAGATGATGATGATTAGCAAAAATAGTTGTGATGGCATACACCATTAATAGGAGTTTGCTGTAGCATGACACCCAGGGTGTTACAAATCTCCTCCACTACAAGAAATCTCGTCCTGAGATTTAAGGGGTAGAGTAAGGAGGAAAGACCCGGGGAGGACGGACCTCAACACAAGATAGGTACCTGGGGGCTATCTCAGTGAACGTGGCATAGAGGCATCTCTCGAGTTGAAATTCAAGAAATTCATCGAGTGCAAGGTAAGGAGGTGCAATAAGAAGTTTCAAGCGGATGGACATCGTTCGATGTCTGAAACAAAGTGTTAAAGGGGTTCAAAGCATCGAGAATAAGTATTGCATCTGATACCATAATAGATCACTAGGAAGGTGGCCCGTGAATTACATACAAGGCCACACGCGAGGAAAATCTTGGGAAACCGGGCGGTGTGCAGGAGAGTCAGGTTTCGATCCTGTGGAACTATTGGTTATGGGCCCACCATGTGGTTTAAAAGTAGGAAGGCGATGGCGTCTTACACGATCATGTAAGCAAGGCATGTGAGGGGAAAGACTATTAGTTATGTCGACAACAACATCGATACCAAGGGCGAGGGACACAAAGGACAATTTTCCTGCTCGTTGAACGAGGCAGACCAGTAGGCAAAGTTCTCGTCCATCGGTGGTTACCGGAAGGTCATCAACAAAAGGAACAGGGTCTTTCTGTCAGAATTGTACACCGACGTGTTTACATAAGCAGGGGAATATTGTCGCTTAGATCATATAGATCACAAGAAAGGTTAAACCAAACAATGGAAAGGAAAATATGATTATCAGATCAAACAGAACAATGGAAAGGAAAATGTGTTTAAACACATATTTCAAGGGTATATCCTTTCCAAGGATAAACAGAGCATGATATCCATGACAAGATATAAGGTAGACAACTCTTTAGGTAAGGGGATAGAAATTTCATGACATTACCCATTCAAAGGTGTTTGGATAATTGATAAGGAAAATTTAGCATTGTGCTTCAAATGTTTTTATTGAAAATCAAGGTACCATAGACAAGCTTCGAGATAGCGTTGACATGGTTTCAAGAAAATGTTAGACTTTGGATACACCAAGGATCCATTAGAAACAACTTAGAAAATAAGTCATATAATTTTAGCAGGGAAAAGATAAGGGTGTGGCCGACGGGCTCAGGCACAATCCATCGACATGCGAAAAAGGATGTATTTCCAAAATTATGTGAACAAGTTTGTGTTGGGGAAGGCAAGAATGTTGTCCATGATAACATAAATCATCGAGGGAAGGATTGTATTTCCCATCATGAATTCGATTGATACCCTGGAAAGCTCAGAATGTTGATGATGATCACGACACATTTGTCGAGAGATTTCATGAAGATGTAATCGATCAGCGATGACATCCAGTCAAAGGAATGATGAAGCGAAATGTTATTGGAACCATGGGCATGACACAAACTCGAAATTAAGCTTGTTGTTCAAGGCGAAATGATAAGATGAGGAAGATCGACATAAGCTTAGCTCATCGTCGGAAGTTGCTCCGGGCATAAGGACCAGGTAGCACAGTTAAAAGTTGACACGATAAAAATATAGCCGATCAGGCTAGGAATGATGTGATGGGGTATAAAGCTTCCCAGTATCAAGTACTAGGTGTAATGCCAGAAGGTAAATCGTAGTAGAGGTTGGGCGGGGGAAATGATTTGCAGAGGATAAGTAATTTTAACTTACCCAGTAAATGGGATCAAGGAGGAAATATGGTCGGGACCATAACTGCAAGGGATCCAATTTACGATACCGGAAGAATTATTCAAATGATTAAATATCCTTGCAAGGAGCTCTCATGATAAGTTCCACACCGTGTCCGTGGGCATGAACACAAAGGTTCAGGGTCGACTCCCACTTCCACAATGCAAAACCTTTCATTTACTTCTCACTTTTGACGAACTTGTAGTGTATAAATTTTTATCCGGCGTAACACCAGTAGAGTATGACCCATAGAAATTTCTAGGTTCACACAAATTAGGGAAAGCATTAGTTCAACCCATCGGGGCATCTTTGGAACATTTGCAAAATCTTCAGAGGTAATTAACTCAAGCTCGGAAATAGAGCATGGTTGACAAAGCAGAGAATGCAATTTAGCAAAGGCAATATGTATCAGGGGAAGAGCGCACAAAATTTTGAATATGAAGGACATTGTCGGATAATAATCCAACCAAGGATCTGGCGGACCATAACAGAGCTGATGAAAGCGACAATCTGGAATGAGGGGCTCTTCGGGAGGAAGTATTTACGAGAACCTAATGTTAGAGTTTGCAAAATCATTTAACCCGAATAGAAGAGAGATCAGATTCCCAGAGTATAGACGAGGAATAAAAGATCCTAATACCACCCAATTATGACGTGGGCACATAAGCCACACAACCATTTTAGTAAATGTTTTTTGTAGTGACTAGACTCAACTTCGGCCAAGGAGTTGGAAAGGGGGCTACCTACAGGCAGTCGGCTCTGATACCAACTTGTGATGCCCTTGATTCAATCATACACTAAACATACACGCAAATGTGTATGATCAAGATCAAGGACTCACAGGAAGATACCACAACACAACTCTAGACACAAATTTAAAATAATACAAGCTTTATATTACAAGCCAGGGGCCTCGAGGGCTCGAATACATCAGCTCAAAAACATAAGAGTCGGCGGAGGCAATAGAATCTGAGTATAGACATAACTTAAACAAGTCTGCCTTAAGAAGGCTAGCACAAAAGCAACAATGATCGAAAAGGCAAGTCCTCCTGCCTGGGAGTCTCCTAACTACTCCAGGTCGTCAGCGGCCATCACTTAGTAGTAGGCACCCTCGAGGTAGTAGTAGTTATCAGTGGTGCCGTCTGGCTCCTGGGATCCGTCATCTGGCCGCAACAACCGGGAATGGGAAAAAAGAGGTAGCAAAGCAACCGTGAGTACTCATCCAAAGTACTCGCAAGACTTACATCAAATGTAAACTATGTATGCATCTGTATCAAAGGAAATGGGTTGTATCTGTGGACTAAACTGCAGAATGCCAGAAAATAAGGGGAAAGCCTAGCCTAACGAAGACTAGCATCTTCAAGCATCTTGCAGCATATAGAAGAGTACATATCAACATAACATAAAGTAGTAGTGTTATCATCCTCGGCCAGAGATCCTTTCTCGACTCCCTGTGCGAGAGCAATCCCAGAGCCATACTATCCATTTCTCATAACCATTTCTCATCTCAAGTATCCAATTGTAATTGTATCGATCAGGATACAACTCCAAGTGTCCGTTACCGTAGGACAGGCTATCGATAGATGTTTTCTTCCCTGCAGGGGTCCACCAACGTACCCACCACACTCGATTAACTCTGGCCGGACACACTTTCCTGGGTCATGCCCGGCCTCGGCCAAACGATACGCCACAACGCGACATAGGCTTGATAGAGAGGTCAGCACGTCGGATTAAACCTATGCCCCCAGGGGTCTTGGGCCATCGCCCCGGAAACTCATGTACTTTGCGTGGGAGGCCGGTGAGCAGACCTAGCTACCTCCTTAAAAAGGCAGGAGCTTACAAGTCCAACCCGGCGTGCACCGCTCAGTCGCTGACGTCTAATAAGCTTCGGCTGATGTATACGACGCAGAATGCCCATACAATGCCCACGTGATGGTAGTGCGGTCACGAGCAAAGACTCACGAAAGATGTGACCCCGTCTCCCCATCTCGAGTACTTGTGGCAAGGGCTAAGAATGCCCGGCCACGCCTCGTAAGTATCTCGCGGGCAACTTCCAGGTTAAAGCGACTGCACATCACTCGCTATTAAGCTCGCGCGAGTACCCCTCTGGGCCGACCCGTCTTTAGTAACATGGTTCAGTGTAAAGTCATAGTAACCATAGTAACTGTGTGTCTAACACCAAGAGGAAAATATGAGGAATCACCCTTGACGGATTCCACTCAATGTAATCATCAAGGTGAATGTAAGAGGATCCACCCTCGAGGTTCACACTTGAGGGGTTGCACGACAGAGCCGCATCAGAAGTGGTTACGGAGGAAATCACCCTCGATGACCACGACTGAATAGCTACACAACAGAGGTCTCATCAGGAGTGATGTAAGAGGTTCCACCCTCGGCACTCGATGGTCACTCTGCAGAGTCGTACAACTAAGGGGGAGTGATGTGCGGTGTCGGGGCCTGGACGTCGATCACGTTGATCGAGTCATCAAACATAAAGCGGGGCAACTGGGACAAGGTGGGGTCACTGATGGATCTCTAACCAACCTATACTAAGCAGTTTTAGAATAAGCAGGTAAGGTATGAAAGCAGGTAACAAAGACAGGCTATGCATCAGAGTAGGATCATACAGAAAGCAGTAGGAGTTCTAATGCAAGCATGAGAGGGAAATAAATAGGCGATATCGGAATGCTCAAGGGGGGTTTGCTTGCCTGGAAGCTCTGCTAAAACGGAAGAAGGGTCATCGTCGACGTAGTCGATCACAGGGGCAACATCAGTCTCGGGGTCTACCGGATAGAAGAGGGGGAAGAAATAGTAAATATAAAGCAAACAAAGCATCATAAAGCATCACATGGGAATACGTTGTGCCGGGTGTGACCTAACGTATGTCTACAAGATAAAGGTGAAGGGGGAATTCAACCGGGAATGTTTTCCCGGTTCCGGACTTGTGTCAGACAGATGACTGGAGGGGGAATGTTCCATGTTCAGCATGCTAGGGGCATGTGATAGATAAACAGACCGTGTATTCGGATTCGTCTTGTTTTTCTGAGCAACTTCCATATAGAAAACATTTTCATTCGAGTTACGGATTATTTTCTATGAATTTCTAAAGATTTAAATTTTTTCTAAAATTTACTGAAATTATTTTAATTAAAAACAAAAAATAGGCAGAAAAAGGCTGGGTGCACTTGGTCCAGTGCACCAGGGACGCACTGTGAGGCTGTCAGGTGGGGCCAGTCAACTGCTGACTTAGTAGTTGACTGGTCAAAGGTTGACTAGTCACGTGGTCCAGTGGGACCCGTATGTCAGTGACTAAAACCTGCAACTAATAGTTTATTTATTTTAAACTAGTTAATTAGTAAGTGGGGGCCACATGTCATAGAGTACAACTAAAACAAACCTAAATATAAAATTAAACTAACAGTGGGGGCCTTGGCTTATGTGGGGATTAAACCCTTCCCTAATCTAAACAAGGGCCGGTCTCAGAGGCCGGGCACGCTCGCGGCCTCTCAAAGGAGGGCTGACGGCCACGGCGGGAAGCTCCGGCGGTGGCTGCCCTGGCGGGTGCAGCCAGCCGACAGACGCAGCCGAGGCGGCGATGAGCAGCAGCAGGGTAAGTGCAATGGCGCCGGCGGAGCAGTAGCGGGTCGCGGTAACCGGGGGCGGCTGTAGGCCGGCGCGGCCAGAGGTGCGGACGGCGCAAGGCGTGGCTGGCGCAGCCATTGTTGGCAGCAGATGTAGCAGCAACTAGTAGATGAGGAGCACATGAGCACGAGGATGCGGGCTAGCGGCAGTGGCAACCCAGGGAGCAGCAGCGACAGCGGATGGGTGGCGGCAGGTAGTGGGACACCATGAGGTGCGCCGAGGCAGACCAGCGCGCGGGCTAGCGTGGTGGGGGAAATGCAAGAGGGGCGTGGCCAGTGCGAGTTACGGGCGCGATGCGCGCGAACTGGCAGAGGCAGGCGCGAGTGGGGCCATCCAGTGGCGCGGAAGCGGGAGAGGGCCGATGGCAAGATCGTACGGGGCCAGGAAGGACGAGGAGGCGCGGATCGACGAGGAAGTGTAGGTTCGTTCTGATGGCTCTCTCCACGAATGAAGAGGAGGTGGAGGGGTATATATAGCCTCCACACAAAATCTAGCCGTTACACACAACTTGCCAACCTCGGTGGGACCGAATTGATAAACTCAGTCAGACCGATTCAGCAAATCTAGTGACCGTTAGGATTTTCGGTGGGACCGACTGGATCAACTCGGTGGGACCGATGGGCTAGGGTTAGGGTAAATCCAAAACTCGGTTTGACCGATTACTCAAACTCGATGGGACCAATTTGGGTAATAAGCGAAACAGAGAGTTGGCCAAGCAAATTTGGTGGGGCCGATTTCATATCTCGGCGGAACTGAAAATATTGCAATAGGTAACAGAGAGTTTGCAAGCCCATCTCGGTGAGACCGAGATCCCTATCGGTGAGATCGAACTGATTAGGGTTTCTGGTAGTGGCTATGTCAACTGAACTCGGTGTCTCCGGATAGAAAGAATCGGTGGGGCCGAGTTGGATATTTGGTGTGGGACATATTTGGATGTGAGAAAGTGGTTGAGGGCTTTGGAGCATATCACTAAGCATTTTGAGCAAGAGCCTCATTAAGCAACACCTCATCCCTCCTTGATAGTATTGGCTTTTCCTATAGACTCAATGTGATCTTGGATCACTAAAATAGAAAATGTAGAGTCTTGAGCTTGGAGCCTGAGCCAATTCTTTGTCCTTAGCATCTTGAAGGGGTTCCACATCCTCTAGTCCATGCCACTTCATTGTTGACCTTATGTGAAACATACTAGGTAAAAGTGTTAGTCCAACAAGAGATATGTTGACATTAATTACCAAAACCACCTAGGGAGCACTTGTGATTTCAATCTCCCCCTTTTTGGTAATTGATGACAACATACATCAAAGCTTTAGATAAAGATATAGAGAATAGTAAGTAAAGCTTTGGAAAGACATGTAACATGCATAGGCTCCCCATACATGTATGCAATCATGTGAATATGGAATATAGAAGCATGTGAATGCATAAACATGACCGAGTAAGCAATGTGTTACATGTATCTTGGCTATATGCATTAGAGCAAATGATATGAATATGAGAAATGTACCTTCATGCTTATGAGTCCTTCTTGCAAATACTATGTACATGAGCAAAAATTTCTCATACACATGACTGTGATGCATATACTTACCTTGTGGTCTTGAGTTGGCTTAGGATGGGATGAACCTGCGTAAACAAGGTTAGATAACACAGATACACCTACTGGCCAGAGCAAACAAAAGAAACCACAAGAGTACCAAGACTGGGATGACATGTAGAGTGAGTACTAAGTACCACATTGGATATAGACATGTCCCCAAAGGTAAAGATGTGCAATAAATTCAAGGATTTCCTTCCCTTAGATGTCTTGCTCCCCCTGAATATAGCATGGGATACTAGGAGAAGATAGGGAACAGAAAATCAGAGCTCATAGGAAATAAACAAAGCTAATGCAAACGAGCAAATATGAACATGTATTTCCCCTCTTGAAGACATGTGACTTCTCTCCTCTTGAACACCAAGCATCCGGGGTCCTTGATGATTACTCTTTCTTCCTTTGAGTATTCTCTCCCCTTATAGATATGATTAAGCTTTGATGTGATCTCTCTCTCCCCCTTTGACATCAATTTCCAAGAAGGATTCTTCTAGATGTTTGTCATGATGGGTTTGGTCCTTGAGTCACAGAACAAAGCAACAAGTTGAATGGGATGCTGGTCGAGGACAAAATTCATTGAGTGGAGCTGGATCAAAAAGAATGTAGAAACAAGTGGCAAGATGTCTTTCCTATAGTGAAATTAGTGACACCGAGTTGTATGGTTCGGTTGTACCGAGAGGATTCGGTTGGACCGAGAACATCAGACTGGTGAGACCGAGTTCATCGCAGAGAAAACACTTGTCACCTCAGATCACTAGACAAGTAAGATCTCACAAAGATTTGCAAGGAATTAACTGAAAGATTTGCAATGAATTGGAATGCAAGGAATGCAGAAAAGAGAAGAAACTAAAAAGGAGTCTAGATGAAGTTGGAAACAAATATGCATGAGACAAATGCAAGAGCACAAAAAATAACACAAGATAACTTCATCTAGAATTGTTCGGCGACAAAGTCACCTATGTTAGAGTATATTGACTTAGGAGTCAAGTGAGATTACTTGATCATAGGTCATACTCATCGTTTAAGCTCAAAATGGGGTTACCATTTTTCGTTTAAGCTTTTTGATGTATTCACATTTTGCCGAGTTGCCTTGACTCATGACTTGGAGTAAAGTTTCTCTAAGATGGAATAACATACATTGGGTGGTGGCGTTGATCATGATCATGTAGTTGAACTTGTGTGGGTTGCTCAAGGTTGATGTAGATCATCAAGAGTTGGGAGCACCACTTGGAGTTTGAGTTCATCTACCTACATGGGTTAGTTTTTGCAAGGAAGAGCACCTGTGTATCCAAAATGACAATCATGAAACTCAACATAAAATTTGTCAAAGGATATGTTTGAATGGTTGCATGCTTCCTTGTCTTCATCCACCATTGTGTAGAGACTTGGTGATATAGAAATTGCTCAAGATGTGAGTGAGTTGCAATCTCATAGATTTAGATTCATCCAAGTACCTACATGGGTTAGATAACATGCAAGGTGCAATTATATCCAAGACATAAGATAGTCAACATGAGAGAAATATCAAGGATTAGTCATAGGCTCATGCCTTGCATGTATCAAATGGAGTTCCTACTCCAAGTTTGAAGCATCAATGATGTTCAATTCACCTCTTAACCTGCAAAACACTTTCTCATCAAGTGGTTTCGTGAATATATCAGCTAACTGCTTTTCGGTGCGAACATGCTTAAGATATGTCCCCTTTGGCAACATGATCTTGAATGAAATGATGACAAACTTCAATATGCTTAGTTCGAGAATGTTACACGGGATTGTGAGAAATCTTAATAGCACTTTCATTGTCACAAAGTAATGGAACATGTTTCACAGATATCCCATAATCTTCAAGAGTTTGGGTCATCCAAAGTAATTGAGCACAACATGATCCAGCGGCAATGTATTCCGCTTCGGCGGTGGATAAGGATACCGAGTTTTGTTTCTTGGAGGACCAATACACAAGAGATCTACCAAGAAATTGACAAGTACCCGAAGTGGACTTTCTATCAACCTTGTCACCGGCATAGTCCGAGTCGGAGTAGCCAACAAGATTAAAGGAGGCCCTCTTTGGATACCAAATGCCAAAATTTGGTGTATGGATTAAGTATCTCACTATCCTTTTCACGGCCTTAAGATGACATTCTTTAGGAGCGGCTTGATATCGTGCACACATGCACACACTTAGCATAATATCGGGGCATGAAGCACATAGATATAACAATGAACCAATCATAGAGCGAAAAACCTTTTGATCAACCGGTTCACCATCTTTGGTTAAATCAAGATGTCCACTAGTAGGCATGGGTGTAGTCATACCTTTGCATTCTTGCATATTGAACTTCTTGAATAAGTCCTTGGTGTACTTCATTTGAGAGACAAAGGTACCTTCCCTAGTTTGCTTGATTTTCAAACCAAGAAAGAATTTGAGTTCACTCATCATCGACATCTCAAACTTCTCCGACATTAGCTTTCCAAACTTTTCACTAAAATGAGGGTTAGTTGATCCAAATATAATATCATCGACATAAATTTGGCACACAAATAGTTCTCCATTAACCCTTTTAGTAAAAAGAGTAGAATCTAATTTTCCAATTTCAAAGCCTTTTTCAATAAGGAACTTGGTCAAGCATTTATACCATGCTCTAGGAGCTTGTTTAAGACCATAAAGAGCTTTGTGAAGTTTGTAAACATGATTAGGTTTCTTAGGATTGACAAATCCGGGAGGTTGCTTAAAATAAACTTCCTCCTCTATTTCACCATTTAGAAAAGCACTTTTAATGTCCATTTGGTACAAGGTGATATCATGATGATTAGCATAGGCAAGTAATATGCGAATGGACTCAAGTCTAGCAACGGGGGAATATGTCTCACCATAGTCCATACCTTCGACTTGAGTGTAGCCTTGGGCGACGAGACATGCTTTGTTGCGAACTACTTGTCCATCTTCATCTTGCTTGTTGAGAAACACCCATTTTGTACCGATGATGTTGTGGTTGTTGTCGGGCTTCTCAACTAATGTCCAAACTTGATTTCTCTCAAAGTTGTGTAGCTCTTCATGCATGGCATTTATCCAATCCGGATCTTCCAAAGATTCTTCAACCTTCATTGGTTTAATGCTAGAGATGAATGAATAGTGTTCACAAAAGTTAGCTAAACGAGTTTTTGAGCGAGTGATTCTCCCGGTTTAGATATCATTGTAGATTTGCTCGACGGCATGGTCTTTAGCAATTCTTGCTCGAACTCGTGAAAGCTTTTGCTTGGATCTTGTTTGAACATATTCTTCATCTTGTTCTTCTTCTTGGCCTTCTTTGTTGTTAACGTTGTCGTTCTCTTGTCGTGGTGGAGAAGGAGGTTGTTGGCGTTCATCTTGGTGCACTTCCTCATTTTCTTCATCTTGGTGTGTCCCACTTGTGGATGCTTCCATATCAACTCTAGGTTCACCTTTTCGTGAGGTAGAAGCTTCCACTTGGATGGACGAGGTACTCTCCTTCACCTCCGTTGGACGAATTTTGCCAATAGACAAGTCTTGTATTTCTTCCGAAGGGTCTTTGTCTCCTACATCAATTGGCAATTGCTCTATGTGTGAGCAGTTAGATTCATCAAACTTCACATCTACCGTCTCTTCAACCTTTCGGGTGAAATTATTGTAGACACAATATGTGTCAGAGTTTGAGCCATAACCAAGTAGGAAACCTTCATGAGACTTAGGAGAAAATTTAGAACGATGATGCTTATCAAGAATGTAGCACTTTGAGCTGAATAATCGAAAGTATCCAACTTGTGGTTTGTTACCGGTGAGGAGCTCGTATGCCATCTTGCCGAGTAGCTTGTGAAGATACAAGAGATTTGTTGCATGACAAGCTGTCTCAACCGCTTCCTCCCAAAAGTGCTTTGGCGTCTTGTACTCATCAAGAATCGTTCAAGCCATTTTGATGAGTGTCCGGTTCTTCCTCTCAACAACTCCATTCTGTTGAGGTGTGTATGTAGACGAGAACTCATGTGAAATCCCTTCTTCATCAAGAAAGGTGTCCACATTTGCGTTCTTGAACTCCGTTCCGTTGTCACTGCGAACCTTCTTGATTTTCACTTCAAATTGATTTTGGGCCTTCCTAGCGAAGTTTTTGAAGATCTTTTGGACCTGCGATTTATCATCGAGAAAGAACACCCACGTAAATCTTGAAAAATCATCAACTATAACTAGACCAAAAGAATTTCCACCGAGACTTTTGTAAGCGTTAGGACCAAAAAGATCCATGTGAAGTAGCTTGAGTGGCCTCCTTGTGGTCATGATGTTCTTCATGGGATGCCTTCCTCCAACCTGTTTACCTGCTTCACAAGCGCTGCAAAGTCTATCCTTATCAAATATGAGATCGTTAACGCCAAGGATATGATTTCCTTTAATAAGCTTGTCAAGGTTTCGCATACCAACATGACCTAATCATCTATGCCATAACCAACCTTTAGAGGATTTAGCAATTAAGCAAGTTCTAGGTTGAGCCTTTTTAGTGAAATCAATAATGTAAAGATCACCTCTACGTATACCGGTAAAGACCATTTTATGATTGTCTCTACGAAACACTTGGCAATCTACTTCAGTAAATAGGACATTTAAACCGGAATCAGCAAGTCTATATACTGAAAGTAAATTGTAGCCAAGAGATTCAATGAGCATGACATTTTGTATGGAGCTATCATGTGAGATGGCCACCTGAACTAGGCCAACCACCTTACCCTTTGAGTTATCACCAAAGGTGACATACTTTCGAGGGCCGTTGTTTTCAGGAAGCTCACGAAACATATCTTTATGTCCGGTCATATGATCAGTACATCCACTATCAAGAACCCATTCCTTTCCTCCAGCCATGTAGCCGCAAAGATTTTCCATAAGACCAAAGTGTCTCATTGCATCATTAAGATCATAGTCACTGTCATCATCATCCTCATCATAGTATCCATGTTCAACATCATCTTGTGATTGATCAATTCGTAGAGAGGGTAATTCATTAGATAAATGATCATTTCTATGGTTATCTTTATGAATTCTAATAGCTTTGGAAATGATATTGCTAATGATTCCAACATCTTCTTTGGCACTTGTAAGATTAGTAAGCTCAAATAAGCAGTCACCAAATTTGGGATCATTGGAACTCATCTTAATCAAGGCAATAGACTTATGGAGAATTTCATCTAGATTATTCAAGGAATAGTTTGGAAAGCGTTCCTCAAGAAATCTCCATGTAGTGTAGGCACAATCAAGAGTAGGCAAACATTCAATCATGTTTCTAGGCAAGCCTCTAGTGATAAGGTTAACAATTCTAAGATTGCAAATCATGTCAATTGACTCATCAAGGGTAGGATGCATGGGATCAACATGAGGTGCACAAGGGCTAGCAATATACTTGTTCAAATGATACTCATTGAAAATCTCAAGAATTTCATTTTTCCACTCATGAAAATATTCTCCATCAAGAATAGGCACTCTACGTCTAAGACTCCCCAAAGTAGACTCATCCGTCTTCCTCCAACGGTGTTTAAACCAAAGCAATGGAGACCAAAGCTTTGTTACCAATTGAAAGGATCGAGAAGAGGTGTCTAGAGGGGGGTGATTAGACACTAAGTCCCAAAAGTTGCAGTTTTTAATTTCTTTAAGTTGAAGTTGAGTTTTGGGACAAGTTTAACAAACACAAGACATATCAAGCAAGCATGCAAAGAGTATATGAGAAGCGGAAAGTAAAGCATGCACCTTGCAAGAATGTAAAGGGAAGGGTTTGGAGGATTCAAACGCAATAGGAGACTCAGATGTTTTTGTCGTGGTTTCGGTAGGTGGTGCTATGGTACATCCACGTTGATGGAGACTTCAACCCGCGAAGGGTAATGGCTGCGCGAGTCCACGGAGGACTCCACCCACGAAGGGTCCACGAAGAAGAAACCTTGTCTATCCCACCATGGCCGTCGCCCACGAAGGACTTGCCTCACTAGCGGAAGATCTTCATGAAGTAGGCGATCTCCTTGCCCTTACAAACTCCTTGGTTCAACTCCACAATCTTGTTGGAGGCTCCCAAGTGACACCTAGCCAATCTAGGAGACACCACTCTCCAAGAAGTAACAAATGGTGTGTTGATGATGAACTCCTTGCTCTTGTGCTTCAAATAATGGTCTCTCCAACACTCAACTCTCTCTCATAGGATATGGATTTGGTGGAAAGAAGATTTGAGTGGAAAGCAACTTGGGGAAGGCTAGAGATCAAGATTCATATGGTAAGAATGGAATATCTTGGCCTCAACACAAGTGTAGGTGGTCCTCTCTCAGAAAAAGTAAGTTGGAAGTGTAGGTTCATTCTGATGGCTCTCTCCATGAATGAAGAGGAGGTGGATGGGTATGTATAGCCTCCACACGAAATCTAACCGTTACACACAACATGCCAACCTCAGTGGGACCGAATTGATAAACATGGTCAGACCGATTCAGCAAATCTAGTGACCGTTAGGGTTTTCGGTGGGATCGACTGGATCAACTCGGTGGGACTGATGTGCTAGGGTTAGGGTAAATCCAAAACTCGGTTTGACCGATTACTCAAACTCGGTGGGACCGATTTGGGTAATAAGCGAAACAAAGAGTTGTCCAAGCAAACTCGGTGGGGCCGATTTCATATCTCGGTGGAACCGAAAATATTGCAATAGGTAACAGAGAGTTTGCAAGCCCATCTCGTTGAGACTGAGATCCCTATCGGTGAGATCGAACTGATTAGGGTTTCCGGTAGTGGCTATGTCAACTAAACTCGGTGGCTCCAGATAGAAAGAATCGGTGGGGCCGAGTTGGATATTTGGTGTGGGGCATATTTGGATGTGAGAAAGTGGTTGAGGGCTTTGGAGCATATCACTAAGCATTTTGAGCAAGAGCCTCCTTAAGCAACACCTCATCCCTCCTTGATAGTATTGGCTTTTCCTATAGACTCAATGTGATCTTGGATCACTGAAATAGAAAATGTAGAGTCTTGAGCTTGGAGCTTGAGCCAATTCTTTGTCCTTAGCATCTTGAAGGGGTTCCACATCCTCTAGTCCATGCCACTTCGTTGTTGAACTTATCTAAAACATACTAGGTAAAAGTGTTAGTCCAACAAGAGATATGTTGGCATTAATTACCAAAACCACCTAGGGAGCACTTGGGCTTTCAGGTTCGAACACTAGGGTGCGCACAAAGATCCCCCCCTCTTTAGCTCGCACACTCTATGATCTCACGGCCTAGCTCGACGAACCCAAAGAACATGAGACACAAGATTTATACTGGTTTGGGCCACCGTTGTGGTGTAATACCCTACTGAAGTGTGGTGTGGTGGATTGCCTCTTGGGCTGAGGATGAACAGTTATAAGGGAAGAACAACCTCACGAGGTGAGGTGTTCTTGTGCTTGGTGTGCTTGTGTGGTTGAGGATCAGAATCATATGCCTCCCTATGGTGGTGGCTAGTCCTATTTATAGAGGCCTTGGTCCTCTTCCCAAATATTGAGCGGGAAGGGATCCCACAACGGCCAAATTCGAAGGGAGACAACTAGTACAAGCTATCCTGACAAAAGTAGTCTTCCCCTGCCAAAGGCTCTGGTGGTGACGCCATCTTAGGCTCCACGGTGACCTCCGTCCTTCCATCCTTCTGGTCTTGGTCTTGTTGCACCGATATGGAAACCTTTGCCTAATGCCTCGGGACTCCTCGTCTGCGCTTGCCCCTTTAGCACCAAAGAGGAAATGAGGACACTGCACGCGCTGGCGCCCGCTTGGTTCCAGTCGTCATGTCTTGCATCACAGGAACCTCGTGAGGTGCCCCTCGCCTTGATCTCTCCGCCCCTCGTGAGCCAACCTAGTGAGGCCGCCCCTGAGGAGGTCTTGCGGCGTCTGCCTCGCGAGGCTTGGACCCTCTCAACGGTCTTGAATGTTTGCTGGTGAAGATGGGCCGTACACTGGCAGGCAAGTCTGGGGACCCCCTTCCCAGAACGCCGACACTCGCTAGCAGCTCCCTAGTGCGCGGCGTCTTCCCAGTGTGGAGGCAGTACTCTGCCTCGCAGCGCTTGGCGTACTGATCTGCCTCTTGCTGGAGGACGTTCGCGGCCGATCTTGCCATTTTGTTGGGCGCCCACTGAAGCTCCTCGTCGGTGGCACACTGCAGCTTATTGGCCCACCTCCACCCAGCGACGAGGCACCCAGCGCCTATGACCTTCCTCACGAAGTACACGCCTTCGTAAACCTCCTCGGCACGGCGACACACCTGCCCCCAAAGCTCCGCCACCACCTTTTTCCTAGCGGCATCATGGGCTTCATAGGCTTCCTGGTACCTGGCTTCCTCCTCCGCCATATCCTTCTTGAACGCCACTTGCCTGGCTTTCTCAGCCGGCGGCATCGACTTCCACAGACAAAGATTGTACTGGCCCCAAAACCAATCCAAAGTTGGGGGGTCCGGTGCAACCTCGTCAGGCGGCGCGTAGGGGTCCTCGTCGCTGCTAATCGAGTGAGCGTCCTCGGGGGGCGGCGATTCCTCGTCGGGCGTGGGTAGACCGGCGGCGCCATGGTAGACATTTGAGAGAGAGAGAGAGAGGGAGAGCGAGGGGAGGATGTAGATGATAATGCAGGTGGGACGATGTGAGCAAGGTAGTATTTATAGGGAATCTAGATCGACGGGGACAGTACACACGCCAGTCGTCGAAATTTATGAGTAACGTAGTTTGAATTACACATGATTCCCGCATCAAAATCCATGTGTGGACATAATAGCTGACGGTTTCCAATACAGAGGAGTGTCTGATTAATGATCCCCGCCACTCACCTACCAAACCTCGAGCCGCGAGATAGAGTGCCAATCGTGTGGGGGGCAGTTGTCTTGCCAGACATTTACATTTTCTTTTTTGAACACCAGATATTTACATTGTCTGATCATTTTTTAACTCGCACACAAGTACACAAAAAATTGATTTTTCAAACCGTTATGCTTAGGCGTTGCATGTAGATGTAGTTCAAATTTGAATTATGGTCATTAAATGGTTAGAAAATCACTTAAATGTCTTCAAAAGGTCAAATGACCCCTGAAATTTTCCAAACTTTCACATGACAGTTGTATTAGTGCACGTTAAATGTACAAAAATATTGAAGGCCGTAAGGGGAAGCTATATCCCGTTTGTCATCAAACATGCATTGTTCCCTCTCGGAACCATGAACCTTCTAGTGAGTTGCTCCGATTTGTGCGGGGTATGTATCCAAACTTTCCTCAAACAGGCTAATTTTTTTACCACATCATCTTGGTGGCATGACATTAAATCAAGCAAGATTTCATGTTTTTTTGATCATTTTTATTGTTTTTCAATTGAAATGTCATGGCACTCCATGCATGTACCCATGCCTTGAGACCAATATGTTTGAAAATTCCTTCTAATTTACAGCATATGGAATTAACTCGCACACAAGTACACAAAAATATGATTTTTCAAACCGTTATGCTTAGGCGTTGCATGTAGATGTAGTTCAAATTTGAATACGGTCATTAAATGGTTAGAAAATCACTTAAATGTCTTTAAAAGGTCAAATGACCCCTGAAATTTTCAAACTTTCACATGACAGTTGTATTAGTGCACGCTAAACGTACAAAATAATTGAAGGTCGTAAGGGGAAGCTATCTCCCGTTCATCATCAAACATGCATTGTTCCCTCTCGGAACCATGAACCTTCTAGTGAGTTGCTCCGGTTTGTGAGGGCCGTGTGTCCAAACTTTTGTCAAACAGGCCAATTTTTTACCACATCATCTTGGTGGCATGACATTAAATCAAGCAAGGTTTCATCTTTTTCTGATCATTTTTTTATTTTTTTTTGAATTAAAATGTCATGGCACTCCATGAATGTGCCCATGCCTTGAGACCAATATGTTTGAAAATTCCTTCTAATTTACTGCACATGGAATTAACTCGCACACAAGTACTGTCGGTGATATACCCCTGCGGTATGACCCGGCCGGATATATGACCCGACTGGGACTTGGCGTTTCATTGGTATCTTGCCGGAGGATTGGAGACTCACGAGTCCGGCGGCTCACTGGTCGGACGATCATGAGCATGGCGACTCGTTGATGGCCCCGACGGCAGGTCAGATAAAGGACTAGGCCCAAGGCCCAGAAGGCCGGCTCATATTATGGTGGGCCGGCTTAAGAGGAAAGCATAAGGAATATTCCCTTACAAAGGAAGCAATACTAGGACTCCACTTGTAATAGAGTAATCATAATCCTACTAGGACTAGTCATATAACCCGCCCCTTCAACTTATATAAGGAGGGGCAGGGCATCCCAAAAGGGACAAGTTGAATAATCTCTAGGCTAGACACAACTAGGAGAGCCGGTGTACGGCGACTCCCTCTTGAGCATAATGAGACCTAGCCACAAACAGCATGTAGGGTTATTACCGAATGATGTTTGCCGGGGCCCGAAGCTGTCTAAACCCTTGCCTTGTGTTGCGTCTCTCGATTCCGATCAACCCCTCTTAAGCCATCACATAGATGCGTTGGTCTCACGACTAAGTCCTCACACTAGGATATCTGCCATGACAATTCCATGACAGTTGGCGCCTACCGTGGGGCCTGCAGACGGTGGTGTTGAGTTCTTGGAGGGATCTCTTTCAAGGATCAAGAATCTTGCAGTCAGCCGGATGACAAAGAGACGGTGAGGAGGATCTACATCAACTATGAAGTTCGTCGCTCAAAAATAGGAAAAGCTCGGGTGAACAACATAGGTCACGTGGAGTTCGTTGTGGTTGAGACCGACAAGAGTTTTCGGATAAAACATACAATATTGCAATATCTCGCTGAAACCGCCGCCGAAATTTCTGCGGCCGAGTCCGATTGCGACTGCTTTTCATGTCTACCTTAGTTGTTGTTGACCAGAGGATCAAGTCCAATCCGCCCCTACTACTCCGAGGTGTGGAGACCGAGGCCTGCAAATCAATTCACAAGTACCACTATACGTATGAGAAAATTCATAGCAATCAGCAAGTACTACTCTAATTAGTACTCTGGCTCGTGAAGTCATCTACAAGATAAGATCGATTGACTGATAACTTCCGTCGTCTGCAACGGTAGACCCGGGGATGAACGCACAGCTCGCTGTCCTTATGTCCGGCTTATATCAACATGTTCAAGGCAGCCTAAGCGTTCGGCTACAAGTCGCCGCTTGACGGATGCGTGTGGCGCTCGCCGGCCTAGTGGTCTCTGTCAATTTCAATGTGCCGGAGGAACTGAACAAAGGTTAACTATACTGTCAGTACATATGCGTTGGCAGTCTTGGATGGAGCAACGTACAAAAAAATGCTGGCATGCTTTTGCAATGCATACATACTACATGGACCGAAAGTGCTGGTTTTTCCATCACGTCAAAGCATGAAGTCCAACCGGTCCACAGTCTTGAAAAGGTCAAGGGAAAAGTCCACATGAAGATGCGCTAGCTCGTTCCCAAAACAGTGCTAGTACTACGAATCCATGTATGGATCAAGGCATCATACGTCTCTGAATATAAAAAATTTAGCATATCAACATCGCCGCTGCACCAGACCATCGCCGTCGTGAAGCTACCTTTGCCTGAGCCGCCGCCATCCGCGCGCTGCCACCTCCGCAGGGTTGCATCGCAGCTTTCACCTGTGAATTGCTAGTGCCGTACACAGCGGCTACCTCGCCCCCACCTGCCGGGTTGACCCAGGTGTGCACGGACGGCCCTGATCGCCACGACGCCCCTATGTGCGACCCTATTACTTGCTTCCCAAAGAAAGGGGGCATGGTGCTGCAATTGTGTTGTCATCATATAAAAAGAAAGGGGCTACGGTGCTACGGCCACATCAGATATTTGCAATGCTTTTGATCCCAACGCGCCGCGCTGAGCCGCCCTGCTACCTCTTGAGCACTGCATTGGATTTCCTTGAAGAGGAAAGGATGATGCAGCAAAGTAGCCTAAGTATTTCCCTCAGTTTTTGAGAACCAACGTATCAATCCAGTAGGAGGCTGCACGCAAGTCCCTAGTACCTGCACAAAACAAATAACTCCTCGCAGCCAAAGCGATAAGGGTTTGTCAATCCCTTCACAGTCACTTACGAGAGTGAGATCTGATAGATATAATAAGCTAATATTTTTGGTATTTTTATTATAAATATGCAAAGCAAAGTAAAAAAGCAAAGGAAATAACTAAGTATTGGAAGATTAATATGATGAAGATAGACCCGGGTGCCATAGGTTACACTAGTGGCTTCTCTCAAGAGCATAATTATTTTATGGTGGGTGAACGAATTACTGTTGAGCAATTGACAGAATTGAGCATAGTTATGAGAATATCTAGGTATGATCACGTATATAGGCATCACGTCCGAGACAAGTAGACCGACTCCTGCCTGCATCTACTACTATTACTCCACTCATCGACCGCTATCCAGCATGCATCTAGAGTATTAAGTTCATGAAAACAGAATAATGCCTTAAGCAAGATGACATGATGTAGAGGGATAAATTCATGCAATATGATAAAAAAACATCTTGTTATCCTCGATGGCAACAATACAATACGTGCCTTGCTGCCCCTACTATCACTTGGAAAGGACACCGCAAGATTGAACCCAAAGCTAAGCACTTCTCCCATTGCAAGAAAGATCAATCTAGTAGGCCAAACCAAACTAATAATTCGAAGAGACTTGCAAAGATAACCAATCATACATAAAAGAATTCAGCGAAGATTCAAATATTGTTCATAGATAATCTTGATCATAAACCCACAATTCATGGGTCTCAACAAACACACCGCAAAAAAGAAGATTACATCAAATAGATCTCCACAAGAGATGGGGAGAACATTGTATTGAGATCCAAAAAGAGAGAAGAAGCCATCTAGCTAATAACTATGGACCAGAAGGTCTGAGGTAAACTACTCACACTTCATCGGAGAGGCTATGGTGTTGATGTAGAAGCCCTCCGTGATGGATGCCCCCTCCGGCGGAGCTCCGGAACAGGCCCCAAGATGGGATCTCGTGGATACAGAAGGTTGCGGCGGTGGAATTAGGGCTTTGGCTCCGTCTCTGATCATTTGGGGGTACGTAGGTATATATAGGAGGAAGGAGTACGTCGGTGGAGCAACAAGGGGCCCACGAGGGGGGAGGGCGCACCTGGGGGGGGGGTAGGCGTGCCACCCTACCTCGTGGCCTCCTCCTTTGTTTCTTGACGTAGGGTCCAAGTCTCCTGGATCATGTTCGGTGAGAAAATCACATTCCCGAAGGTTTCATTCTGTTTGATATTTCTTTTCTTCGAAACCCTAAAATAGGCAAAAAACAGCAATTCTGGGCTGGGCCTCCGGTTAATAGGTTAGTCTCAATAATAATATAAAAGTGGATAATAAAGCCCAATAATGTCCAAAACAGTAGATAATACAGCATGGAGCAATCAAAAATTATAGATACATTGGAGACGTATCACGCCCCTGCCGCGTTGAGCCGCCGGGGCCATATGGAGTCGCTGGTCTGCCTGAACCGCTGGGACTATATTGAGTCGCAGGTCTGCCTAAGTCGCCTCTGTCGCAATCATCCGTCGTCCGAACAAATCAGGTGATATCCATCCAATTTTGTTTTATTAGCACATATTATTTCTGTCAAAGCATAGGTTATCTTTGCTTTCGTTTGCAATATTGTTTATGCAGGACAATTGTTCATTGCAAGAGCGATGGTCGTGTCATGGATGTATAGCTCACGTCACCATTATCGTGCGCTAGCATCTGACCGTGCCATGATACTCAACGGATATATGTGCAAACCGCTGTTTCTACGGCCCAATTTACATCAATATGACATGGTTGATTCACCTATCCGCACGTCTTGCCGCGCCTATGATTGCCTCGCATGTCCGCACTGGCTTACAACTCCGCAGCCGGCTCATCTGTCTGCTCCCACGGCCGACTCGGCCGTGATTGATTTCAGCTTCACTGTGGTGATCATCAACTCCGCGGTGGATAATTTCTGGCCTGACATATCAGGTGAAATCCATCCAGTATATTTTTATATTACATATTGCTTTCTTTAAAAGAGTAATTACTATGGCTTGCAAGTTCTCTAATGCAGGACAAGTGGTCTACTACAAAAGGGACTATTATATATTGAGTTGTTGAATGACTCATCTAGGTTTATATCACTGGCAAATATGGAGAATCTAAAGACAACTCCTCGAGTCGTCTTAAGACTTGGGGCCAACAGACGTGGCTTAGTAAATGTTGCTAGCTTAAGCAGATTCAAGAACTCCGGGTCTTTGGAGGGAAGATAACCAGGTCCCGGAGGCTACTGTTATATTGATGAAAATTTAAAGGCCGTCAGAAAATTTCTGGCTTAAAATGAAGAGTTCTTGTTTAAAATCTGGCTCAAGGGAAATCTGTTTCTCACAAAGCTTTGAAGGTCTCAATATCCAGTTTAAAATTTCAGCTAAAATAGAATTCATCTCTCGCAAGTTCGAGTTCTTAGGAAAAAATTAAAGGTTGCCAAAGAGAAGTTGTTGCCATGATGCACGGTTCAAACATGGGTATCCTGCCTTATGGGCTTATCTTATTATGATCACTTGGGGGCTTCCTGCTCACTGAGCGTAGCTGTGACTACCCTTTGATCCAGCTTATACACCCTGTTACCAATGACATGGGGGCTTCCTGCTCACTGAGAATAGCTATGACTACCCTTTGATCCGGCTTACAAGCTGGGCTATAAACATTACTTGGGGGCTTCCTGTTCAAACATAGGTGTATTCACTAAAGAGAACATAGCGTCACTACCCTCTTCACTGGTTTGGAACACCATGTGTATTCACCAAAGTTTCTAGGTTATCTTGTTCAAACATAGGTGTATTCACCAAAGAAGACATAACCATTTTTGGCGTGGAATGCCAGGTGTATTCACTAAAACTTTCCATGTTATCATGTTCAAACATAGGTGTATTCACCAAAAAGGACATAACCTTTTGCAGGCTTGGAAGCCAGGTGTATTCACCTAAAAACTCGGGTTATCCTGCCTTTTTAAGTCTGCCACTCCACCTAGGTAATCCTGGAACGACCCGCCGTACTTTTTACAAGTCAATCTTATACAGACCCTGAACTTGTCAAAGTTAAAACGACGATTGGTTATGTGAGGTCCGGCTTATAACGTTTGTATGAAGGTTTAACTCAGTGGCTGTGCGGCCCTTGAAAGCACTTGATTTTTTTAGGCATGGCCGCCTATGAAAGCCTTGATTTCTTGTTATTTGATTTTAACATTTTTTGAGGTTCCTCTCGTGTGAACATATTAATACATGATTAAAAACCGATGAGGGTTATCATGCCTTATGGTTCATATTATGAGCCTCGCTGGGGTTTTTATTTCACCCAGTCTGGTTTTGGACTATAAGTCACCAGTATATGCTTGGAGTGTTATGCTCTAGGTTTGGAATAATGTCATTTGCTGCATGCAGCGTTGTAAGCTGGCCGTATGAATAAATTGAACAAGGCACTGCGCTATGAATCTTTGGGCTGTTAACCTCATTGGATATGGCGATGCAAGCCGGCAGTGTGAACCAAATTCATAGGTATATTTTGTACTTGTTATATGAAGATGCGAGGTTTGATAACCCACCCTGCCTTTGGACGTTAGGTCGCCAGTATACTTTGGATTGCGCCTTTGGAATCATGCGCTTATAAATCATTGGATTATTACCCTCACTGGATGTGGCGATGTAAGCCGGCAATTTGAGCCAATTTTCCATGCATGTTTCTAAATTGATTGGATGAATACGAGAGGTTTGATAACCCGCCCTGGATTTTGACTTTAAGTCGCCAGGATGTTTAGGCTTGAGTGGCCTTAATGCTAGTCTCTTCCACAATTGCATAAGACTATATTATGTTTGAGTTGTTACTCGCCCTGGCTTTTGATGTTAAGTCGCCAGGGCATGCTAGTCTTTTCCACAATTGCATAAGACTATATTATGTTTAAGTTGTTACCCGCCCTGCCTTTTGATGTTAAGTCGCCAGGGCATATGTTGTTTAAACTCTGTGTGCAGGATTTGCAGACCTACGACTTACATAAATGATTAAATTCAAGTCCATCATCAAAAATTGAAATTGGTGTTTCAAAAGGGTTATCAATTATTGATTTTCACAAAGGCTATAAGCTGTCGGGTTACAAAAATCCCGGATTACAATGGATGCGCATTAAGTCGTCATCAGCCAAGAGCCACTGAGTATTTAAACTCCGGATTTAGTTGTCAACCGATAAGATTATGTTATTCAAATCTTGAATAGCCAACATGGCTGGATTTTTATTATGGTTATCAATAACCAGTATTATGATTGAGGTTTCCAAAGTTGCTTCAGTGCAACAGCTATTATTTTATCAATGGATATGATTTATTCTACAATGAAAGGAATATTCCTGAGTCGCTACAAGCATATGACCCAGCACTTGGGGGCTACATTATTCAAATCATGATTATATCAAATATGGAAGTCCCATGTCGCTGCAAGCATGCACCATGACAATTGGGGGCTAATGCAAAGTCATTTTTTGCTCACCTTATTGAAGACCCGACTCATCACATTATAATGTGCCGGCCCTTGGGGGCTACCAATTGCTCCTGTAAAAAATTCAAGGTACACAAACCTTAATCCATTATATTGAAGGGTTCATCGCTAAGTTGGTAGAGTACAAAGCACTTAACCTTGTGGTCGTGGGTTCAAGCCCCATGATGGAGGCTACATCATATGATGTCGGTGTACAAAAATAGGGGTGCATCTTTGTACCCCTTTTCCTGTGCACGAGCAGTCAGAGCCGCGCCCACGGCCACACCAAGCAGAACAAGGGAGGTGAGCCAAGGTAAGATCGAAGCACAAGACAATCAAGGCAACGCCAAGGCCAAGACCACAAAGAGCAGATGGACGAAGCAAGTTCCCTTGGCAAGACCCTTGCCGGGTGGCGTCAGTGGCCCTGGCAGGACTCTTGCCGGGACAGCTCACCCCGCACCAACAGAGCGAGCCACCCTTGAGCCCACGGCCCCCAGTGCCATCATCAGCGTGGGCTAGGACTCGGGAAGGCACCCCTGTGGTGGCATATAGATCTTTGTGAAGACATATTCAAGATCAGATCAAAAGACGATGATTCTCAGCAAGATCCTTGCCAAGGAAGGGCACCAGACCCCCGGCAAGATCCTTGCCGGGGATGACAACACGCCACGGCGAGACCCTTGCCGGGCCACCCGGCAAGGCCCTCGTCAAAGACGTCGGCAAGGCCACCGCCAAGCCCACGTCAACCAAGCTTCTACCGCCGTTCACATGCAGCTCCCAGCCCAACCAGCTGGGCGGGCACCTGCGTGGCAACATGCAGCTCCCATGCCAACTCATCAAGCGCCTGTGTGGCGGCATGTAGATCTTCGTGAAGGCTCCACCACCGCGCCAACTCAGCTACCTGCCTGCCTACATGGCACCGCACGCATCCCCGGCCAAGGTGCGTGTCGAAGCAAGGAGGAGCACTGATGGACGGGACGGGCCTCGCCCCCGTCCCCGATAAAGTAAGAGGACACCTAAGCGATGCAGTAAATTCACCTTGTCTTGTAATACGAGGGATAACCTCGTGCCACTTTAGACCTTTCTACCTCATGTGTGCCACTGCGGCCACCCCTTTTTCCTATAAAGGAGGCCCGAGGCGACGATGAGGGGGATTCGACTCTTTGGTACCACACGCTGACCACAGCTAGTTCGAGAGCTCAAAAACTCTCAGAAACACACCCACCAAAGCAGGACTAGGGTTTTACGCATCCTCGCAGCCCGAACCTGGGTAAACGATCCTTGTTCTGTCTACTAGCCCTGCTCTCCTCGCAACCCTGTGACCCGACAACCGTAGTAGGGATTCTTGTGATCCCATAGGTGTCATTCCACACCGACATCCTTGGTGCGCCAGGTAGGGGGGCGCAATTGTGAGAATCTGGTCTAGCAGTTAGCCTAGCAGTTCTTCGTTGCCATGGCCCCTAAGAAGAAGACGGCCACAACGGTCGATTCGTTGGGAGCCGAACGACCCGTGCCGATGCGAACGAGCAGCGGACCTTTCGCACACAGGACCCGGGCCGCGGCCCGCGAGCACCAGCATCGCTCAGGCAGTCGGAGCCTGGCGAGCAGCGTCGTTCGCGCGCCAGACGACCGGCTACACGTCGCCGGATCCAAGGACAGAGCTGGGCCCCCCGCAGGCGGCGCGGGGCCCTCTAGGGGCGTCGTTGTGCCGGCTCCGGGCGGCGCGGCGACCTCCAGGACACCTACACCGGCGACCACTGCGCGTTCTTCCCATGGTGTGCGTGCCGAGCAGCGTCACCACGATGGTGACCCTGGGCACCGCCGTGGGAAGAGCCCTGTGCGTCATCGGCAAGATGAGGGGGTTCAGCATGCTCGCCGAAGCGCTAGCGAAAATGGCGTGAAGCCACTGGGTCGTGACGGAGCTCCTTCTAATGTAGTTAGAAGTCGAAGGGCGCCGCGATCCACGCAGCTGTCACCACCACCCACGCCAGCGGAAGCTTTGGCACGTGCACAACTGCTCCTCGACTTCCCTCCTGCTGCGGAGAAGCTCGACGAGTGGAGTTCCACCATTCGGATCCTCGTCGCCATCGCAAACAAAGACGATACACGACCAGCAGGGCGCTCCACTAAGCCACTACATGCTGGCGCTGGGAGGACCGGGCGAGCTGCGGCCACGGTGCACTCTCCTCCTCCTCGCCGGCCGCCGTGGGCGTCGGCCCGTCGCGACGACGCTTGTGACGACATCCCCATAGCGTCGTCCGACCCGCGGACCCTCCGTGACCAGCGTCAGGTCCTTCAGGAGCGAGCTCATGAAGTCGCTCGAACCACCGTTGAGCGCTGGCGCGAAACACGCCGCCAGTCGGACAAGCGGGCGGGACCCTCTATGGACCACCCGCCACCGGGGGCCCCCGGCGGCCTACCTTACGAGGTGGGCTGCCCGGCCTTTACCCGTGAGCTGAGGCAGTTCCTGTGGCCGTCCCACCGCATGTTCAAGCCCGACGTCGGCGAGAAGTACACTGGCAAGACCCATCCGTCCGAGTTCCTCAGCATCTACACCATCGCGATGCAGGCCACTAGGGCTCGAGACAACAAGCTGCTTGCCAACTATTTCCCGCTGGCGCTCAAGCCCAATGTGATGTCTTGGTTGATGCACTTGCCGGCGGATTACATTTCTTCCTGGTCAGATCTATGCCATGAGTTTGGTGGCGCCTTCACAGGAGGCCACCAAACTCATGGCTAGGCTAGTGATCTGCATATAATTCCCCAGAAGGAAGGGGAGACCCTACGCAAGTACATCCGGAGATTCAGTCAGGTGCAGTACAACATCCCCGACGTTCATCCAACCACTGTGATTAGCGCGTTCCACCAGAACGTACACAATCGCAAGATGCGCGAGGAGCTGGCGATGACCAAGGTTAAAGATGTGGCCGAGCTCTATGTTCTGGCTGATAGGTGCGCCCAGGCTGAAGTGGAAAGGATGTACCCCGGTGAAGACACCGACGCGGAAACCGACTCTACTGATGAAGAGGCCGCCACCCCGACGAAGATGAGCCGGCGTCGCAATAGGAAATGCAAAGGCAAGGCCGTGCTTACCGTTGAGGGATCTGACGATACCGGTCTCGGCAAGAAGCTCAAGGCAGACGCCCCCAGCAAGGAGATTGCCGGGTGCGCCGCCTGCCGGGCCCTGGCGGCTACCGACAAGCCAGGAAGCTCCGGCAAGCAATATTACAAGATCCACCGCACCAAGGGCCACGACCTCAAGAACCACCGACAAGTCGAGCTGGTTGCTGAGAAGCAAAAGGCTGAGTATGAAAGGTGGGACAAGGAGAAGGACCATGACCGTGATGAGGGATCCGGCATGAAGCATGGTGGCCAAGGAGGCCGCCCGGGTAAGGACAACCAGCAAGAGAGGCTTGCCCGGGGCCGCGACAAGAAACAAGAAGACGACGGTCACGGCGAGGATGACGAGTCTAGTGAGCAAGGGTTCCAGAAGGTTACGGTGGCCATGTGCGTCGATGGCGGCGCCTCGCTAGATACCTCTCACCGCCGGCTCAAGCAGTGGGCGCGTGAGATTACAGCAGCAGAGCCGTCGTTCGACGCTCAGAAGCCGCTGAAGTGGTCTAGCACACGCCTCATCTTTGACACCAAGGACCACCCTAACCGCACTACCGGGGTCGGATGTTTGCCACTGTTGGTCTCGCCAACAATACGCAACCTCAGGGTGAACAAGATGTTGGTTGACGGCTGGGCCGGCCTGAACCTGATCTCGCCTGCCATGATCAAAAGGTTGCAAATCCCTGATGGAGACCTCAAGGAAATGGGCACGTTTCAAGGGGTCAATCCCGGGAGGAGCCAGCCGAAGGGAAAGGTCACACTGCCCGTGACATTTGGAGGAGAGTTGAACTACATGACAGAGAGGATCGTCTTCGACGTGGCCGAGATCCCCTTGCCCTACAACGGGATCCTCGACCGCCCGACATTGGCCAAGTTCATGGCGGCGTCACACTACGCCTACAACATGCTGAAGATGCCCAGGCCATTGACCATCATCTCCATCCCCTCCGACAAGAAGGACACATTAATCTACGCCGACCAACTCTACCGGTAAGCAGTTGCAGCAGCTGCCGTCAAGGCTTCTGCTCCTGCCGCTGACGACCCAGGAAGGAAAAAGGAGCCCAGCAAGACCTCTCGCACCCACTCCGGCAGGTGCACCTCCTCGGAGTGTTGTGCTACCATTGAGGACGTGCCAGGGAGCTCTACCAACAAGAGCAAGAGATCCAGAGCCGAGCCGCCACAGACAAAGAAGGTGCCCGTCGGGGAGGATGGAACGGGAGGGGCCTTAATCATAGGCTCCACCCCCGACAACAAATAGGAAGGCGCGCTCGTCACCTTCCTGCGGTCAAATGTCAACGTGTTTGCATGGCAAGTGTCCGACATCCCCGGTGTTCCCAGGGAGGTGATTGAGCACCACCTAGCTGTCTGCCCCCACGCGCGGCCCGTCAAGTAGAAGGTCAGGAAGCAGGCTCTGGAAAGGCAGGAGTTCATCACAAAGGAGATCAGGAAGTTGGAAGCGGCAGGTTTGATGAGAGGGGTGGTCCACCCGACATGGTTGGCCAATCCAGTAGTGGTGCGCAAGGCGAATGGGAAGTGGAGGTTGTGTATTGATTACACATATATTAACAAGCCTTGCCCTAAGGACCCCTTCCTGTTGTCGCGCATCGACCAGATTGTTGACTCCATGACCGGCTGTGATCTGTTATCATTCCTGGACGCCTACTCAGGCCACCACCAAATCTCCATGACAAGAGAGGACGAAGAGAAGACAACATTCATCACCCCATGTGGTACGTATTGCTTTTTACGGATGCCTTTTGGGTTGAAGAGTGCCGGCTCAACGTTTGCAAGAGCAGTCCAAATTGGTTTTGAATCTCAACTCCATAGAAATATGGAGGCCTACATAGATGACATAGTGATCAAAACCAAGGACGCGCCAACTCTTTTGCAAGATCCGGAAGAGATATTTGCTAACCTGCGCAAGATCACCCTCAAGCTGAACCCTGAGAATTGTTTCTTCGGCGTTCCATTTGGCAAGCTTCTCGAATTCTTTGTGTCGCAGCGTGAGATCTAGGCAAACCCAGACAAGCTCAAGGCTATTGAGCAGATCGAGGTGCCCAAGCGGATCAAGGATGTGCGTCGGCTCACCGGCTGCGTTGCTGCCATGAGCCGGTTCATCTCCAAGTCCGCCGAACGTGCCCTTCCCTTCTTCAAAACCTTGAAGAAGGCAGGCCCAATAGAGTGGACACCAGAAGCCGAGGCAGCACTGCAGGATCTGAAGAAATACCTTTCCTCCATGCTGATATTGGTTGCGCCTAAACCACAAGAGCCGTTGCTACGGTATCTGGCGGCGACGAATCAAGTGGTCAGCGCCGCGCTGGTGGCACAGAGGAAGGTCGACAAGGAGGCAGCAATGGCGGCAGAACCAACGGATGGCAAGCTAAAGATTCTCCGAGTAGGGCCTGGTGCCGACAAGGCGCGGCCCCCGGCAGAGTCTGGTGCCACCAAGGCAGTGCTCGCGCAGTCGAGTGAAGTGGTGCCAAAGAAGAAGATGATGCAGCACCCGGTTTACTTTGTCAGCTCCCTCTTGCAGGGGGCTAGGTCGAGGTATTCCGGCATGCAAAAATTGCTCTTCGGCCTCCTTATGGCCTCGAGGAAGCCGCATCACTACTTCCAGGCCCACGAGATCACCGTCGCCACCCGCCTCCCATTGCAACGGATACTGCACAACCCGGACACAACCGGAACGATTGTGGAATGGGCCTTCGAGCTGTCAAGTTTTGGTTTGAAGTTTGAAAGTACCTCAATGATTCAGAGCAAAGTCTTGGCAGAATGCATCGCAGAATGGACCTCGACGCCCGACGAAGAAGTCCAGGAGACCACTCTCCCCGGCAAGGAAGTAGACCGCGACTGGATCATGTACTTTGATGGGGCTTTCTTGTTGCAGGGCGCCGGTGGACCTCGACGACCGACGAAGAAGTCCAGGAGACCACTCTCCCCAGCAAGGAAGCAGACCGCGACTGGATCATGTACTTTGATGGGGCTTTCTCGCTGCAGGGCGCCGGTGCCAGTGTGCTACTCGTCGCACCCACCGGAGAACACCTCAAGTACGTGATCCAGATGCACTTCCCCAGGGAGATGTCCACCAACAACACCGCCGAGAACGAGAGATTGCTTTCCAGTCTCAGGATCGCGACAGACCTCGGGGTTAAGAAGCTCATCGTGAGGGGCGACTCGCAGCTTGTTGTCAGGCAGGTCAACAAGGATTATCAGAGCCCATTGATGGAAGCCTACATAGATGAAGTGAGGAAGCTGGAGGAACGCTTTGACCGTATCCAGGCGGAGCACTTCCCCTGAGTGGAGAATGACATTGCCGATTACCTATCAAAGCGTGCCGCATTCAAGCTACCTGTGGAACCAGGTACCTTTTTGCTCCGGTTAACTCAACCATCTGTCGAACCATCTGCGGGACAGAATAAGCAGAGGAAATCAGGTCCCGGCAAGTACTTTCCTACTGAGCCCCTTGGGGCTGCCAGCAAGCGTGCTGCCACGGACGCTGAGCCCGCCCAAGAGCGACTAGCTCCGACAGGGCGTCAAGCCCTGGCCGTAGAGACAACCGCTCTCATGGAGGAAGAAATGCCTTTGGTCCTTGCCATCGAGCCCCAGGCTCCGGCATGGGCACAACATACCGTCCACTTCCTCCAAACAGGGGAGCTTCCTGAGGAGCAGGAAGAAGCAGAGAAAGTAGCCCATCAGTCCGCCCTATACCAGCTCGTCGATGACGTCCTATATCGGAGGAGGCCAAACTGTGCGAAACTCAAGTGCATCCCCCGGGAGGAAGGACTGGAGTTGTTGGCGGAGATACATGGAGGCATATGTGGCTCCCACATAGGGTCAAGGGCCCTTGCCAGGAAGGCATTTCGGCAAGGTTTCTTCTGGCCCACCGCCCTCCAGGATGCGACGACACTAGTAACCAAGTGTGAAGCGTGCCAGTTCCATTCAAAGAAGCTTCATCAGCCGGCTCAAGCCCTTCAGACAATCCCTCTCTCCTGGCCATTCTCGGTCTGGGGGCTCGATATACTGGGCCCTTTCCCCCGCGCTGTTGGGGGCTTTGAGTACTTGTACGTTGCAATCGACAAGTTCACAAAGTGGCTGGAAGTGGAAGTAGTGAGGAAGGTGATTGCTCAGTCAGCCGTCAAGTTCTTCAAAGGACTGGTCTGCCGTTTTGATGTGCCAAACAGAGTCATCACCGACAACGGCACACAGTTCACAAGCCACACCTTCATGCAGTACATCCAAGACCTCGGCAGCAAGGTCTATTTTGCTTCCGTGGCACATCCACGGAGCAATGGCCCAGCAGAGAGGGCAAATGCTGAAGTGTTGCGAGGCCTGAGAACGAAGACCTTTGACAAGCTGCACAAGAGTGGAAGGCGCTGGATTGATGAGTTGTCGGCGGTTCTTTGGTCGAACAGAACGATGCCAAATCGAGCCACCGGCCAGACACCTTTTGCCCTGGTATACGAGGCAGAAGCAGTTCTCCCAACGGAACTCATATACGGGTCACCTCGAGTGCTCGCTTATGATGAGCTTGAGCACGAGCCATTGCGCCAAGATGACGCGACGCTCCTTGAGGAAGATCGTCTTCGGGCGGCTGTGAGAGTGGCACGCTACCAGCAAGCCTTGTGCCGCTATCATAGCCGCAAGGTTCATGCCCAAAGCCTTGAGGAAGGCGACCTTGTTCTTCGGCGCGTTCAGTCGGCCAAGAATTCCAACAAGTTGACGCCGAACTGG